>NW_007261624.1:0-13971 GCF_000164805.1 Carlito syrichta | reverse complement strand
GAAAATGTGAGATATTTATGCATCCTTTAAATGATAATAGATTACCCATTACATGTTAACATAAATACTTTCATAAGCACGAAATAAGAAGAGCAGCACTGTTGGATGATTTTGCAACTCTTGAGTGTCTCGCTTAACAAAAGACCGTGGGATTCTCGTACCACCTCTGCCTTCAACCTGCTGTGAAACGAGGCTTCGGTTGAAGCGCAGTGTCGGCGATCTGGCCTCGCGTGGGTATGTCGGTATGACTGGATAGCTGTGCTGCCGCTGCTTCTTATCATCAGACCCAAGTTCAAGAAGCAGCAGGTCTTTAGAGGTGAGCTACCATGTGGAATCGTATCAACAAAACCTTCCTGGCATTTTCCATGGTTCTCTCACCCAGGCGTGATTTCGTAGCACCACACACTGTCATTTGAGAAACATTGATCTGCGGGGGCCAGCCCCTGCGGAGACATTTAGAGGGTCCCTTGGAAGGTGTGGTGGCATCGGCAATTATTCTGGAGAAATAAAGAGAAAGAAAGAGACTGGACTCTGTCTAGCGCAGAAGCCAATTCTGTAGGAGGGATGGATATTAAAAGAAAGAAAGATGGAGGGAGAGATATAAAGAGAAAGAAAGAAAGTGGACAACTGTTCAACGGATTGAGCAGAAGCCATTTATTGGAAGTTACAGCGGGCATTTATCCCCAAATTTTACACAGGCAGTCTTACAAGTCTTCCAGGTGAACACAAGCCAGGTGCAGGAGGGGCGTCCCCCGCCCACCAGGTGTTTCCTCAGGCATGAGGAAAAACAATCCCAATTAAATCACAAAACTTTTACATGAACACAAAGTCAGGTGAATGAGGGGCATCCCTCACCCACCAGGTGTTTCCTGGAGTATGAGGAAGGGCAATCCCAATTAAATCACAAGACATTTACATGAACATAGAACCAGGTGAATGAGGGGCATCCCCCACCCACCAGGTGTTTCCCCAAGCATGAGGAAGGAGGATCCCAAAACTACCTCACTGTTCCTCATGCTTGGTTAATATTTCTCAAAAGCAATACAACAATTCTAATGTCATAATATTCTAATAATCAATAACTTTTAAAACTTATGCATACACCACACCTAATGACCAACCTAAATCCCAATTCCTTTCTATTTGCCGCTAATTCTACCTATACTATAGAGACTCTCAACCATAGCCCAAACCAGTTCCTAAAGAATGTGACGCAGTCAAAAGATCATGCTGGGCCCTTAGGAATGTGGCCCAGCCCAAAGTTCGTGCTGGGCCATTTCTAGTAACTCTAAATAATTATTAAAGTTGAAACAGCACTTTATATGTATATACTAATTCTACAAATATACTTTTAAATCTTATAAAGAAGCTTGTATCATATATAAGGCTCCCAAATGTGACCTGAGTTTGAATTATGTTGAGTTTAAAGCTGAAACCACAGTCTGTGAGAAACGGGAACAATGGACTCCTAAAGTAAACCATGCCTGTTGTACTCTCAGAACTTCATGCTTAGATCATCAAAGTCCCTGCTAGTGGCACATGCCAAACAGCAAAGAAGGAAAGAGGGAATGGGCCATCAGCTCCTGAACTCATCCTAGTGGTCTCAGGGTCTGCAGCCCGCCTGGATCCCTAATGCTCAGGAGGAACTCCACAGCCGGCTCCCAACAAACAAGCTGGAAGTTAAGACTTTCATCCAGCTCCTTTGGGTTTCTCATGCCTCTGAATCAAAAGGAAAAAAAGGAAATTACTGAGATGGTCAGGGTTGTTGACTCTGACCATCAAGGGGAAACTAGATTGCTAGTCCATAGTGGAGGTTAGGAAGTGTATGTCAGTAATCCAGGAGCACTTTTAGCATGACTCTTAGTATTACTATAATCTGAGGCTAGTCAGTGTAAAACTTTGATAAACCAATTCAGTTAGCAGTATTAGTGGGGCAGAATCTTCAGAAACAGTTTTGGTCATCTAAGTAGAAAAATAATCTTGACCAACTGAAATGCTTACTGAAGGAAAAGGGAATACAAAATGGGTAAGTAGGTGCTGGAAGAAGGTAGTTATAAATACCAGTTATGGCCATGTCACCAGTTACAGAATCAAAGACTGAAATTATCATTAGCATTTCTCATTTTGTTATAAATATTATATATGCATATATTTTTTGGGTTTTTTTCTTATTTTATGCCCCTATGAAATAACAAATATATTGACTTTACATAATATTTACCTAATATTGTTGATTTTACATCATAGTGTTTAATTTACAAGATATCAAGAACAGTAAACATCACCCACAAACTTTGCATTCTCTTCTGGGAAAGAATTGTTTTGGGTTTTATGCAGTATAGTTGTATTATGTTAGTTAAGAGTAAGGCCTTGCTGTGTTTATGTATAAAACAAGAATAATTTAAGGAGATGTGTATTTGTGCCAAAATAAATAAAGTAGCGCTGGATCATAACCCCAAATATAAACTAAATATCCATGAGTCAATACTGATATAAATAAATAAGCAAACAAATAAATACATGGGGAAGAGTAGGCAGATCTCCCATGCAGAAGAATTCCATATAATATATATAGATACTCTACCCTCAAGGAGGTAAAACATAATTCCCCACTCTTTAAATAAAGGTTATATAAATTGCCCTCCTACTAAAAAGAAAAGGGTGGGAGAAAGTGTAACTACACAATGAAAAAACCTGATGAATACTGCTTCTGTCAAGTAATCAAAGTTAACATCAACAGTGATAAATCTTATTAATGGTATGTACTCTTGGTATGATGCAATGAGAACATTACTTTTTATAATCTTGCTACTAAAAATTTGTAACCTCAGTCTAATCATAAGAGAAACATCAGACAAACTACAATTGTGGGACATTCTACAAAGTAATCACCAAGTACTCTTCAAAACTGCATGGTAATCAAAACAAAGATAGTCTGAGAAAATATCACAGCCAAGAGGAACCTAAGGAGACTAAATGTAATGTTATCACATCCATACCTGGATGGAATCCTGAGACAGAAAAAGGACTTTAGGTAAAAACTGAAGAAATTTAAATACAGTATAGATATTGGTTAGCAATAATATATCAGTATTGGCTTATTAAGTATAATAAAAGTACTACATAGATATACAATATTAACTATAAGGTGAAACTGGGTGTGGGGTTTATTGGAACACCGTACAAACATTCTTGCAAACATTCTACAAATCCAAAACTGATTTAAAATATGAGTTTATTTTTAAAATACTTCATTGGTATTGAAAAGTGATTAATTCTAATGAAGAGGTGACAAATCCTTTTGCACGTCAAGTGGTTTATAATTAATTGCTTTCAACCAAGTTAAAGGAAATTATTAATTTGTACCAGGGGTAGATTATTTTAGTATTTTTTATGTGTTTGTCATATAGCTTGGAATTTATTTATTTATTTATGTTTTTATCTTGAAATTTAGATAATTGAATAATATTGCTGTAGCAAAAATCCTTCTAGTTCCATCTACTTATTTATGTGAAGAACTATTATGTTCACTTTTATCTATACAAATGAGAAGCAGAGTTAATATGGATTCTGAATTGTCTCATTCTAATAAGTAGTATTCAATAATTAGCATATGAGCTAATTGTGTGAAGAAAAAGAAGACAAGCATAAAATTATTGCAAATGCACTAATTTATTAAATTTTTAGCTTTCTATATTTTAATACATTTGTGTTGCTGTGAGTATTCCTATATTAATAATTGCAACAAGTAAATTTAGAAGAAAAAGTTTAATTCTTAGAGACTTATAATCATAAGAAAATGTTGAAAACTATTAATTATCTAAGCTTACATTTTTTGTTGCAAAGCAATATGAAAGAGGAATCAAAAATTGTTCAGACATAAAAATATATTACATTAGAATAAAATTTTGTGGTGAAAGTCAGTGGAAATTCCAGTTCAAAAATGAATTATTTTAATTTCCAATGTTAAAAAAGAATTGTGCATATTTTTTAAAAGAAGAAATTAAAAAGAGTATCTGAGATTACTATGAACACCTGTATGCAAATAAACTAGAAAATCTGGAGGAAATGAAGAGTTTTTGGCATAACATCATAAGATTGAAACAAGAAAAACTGAAATCCTAAACAGACATAACAATCTAGGAAATTGACTCAGTTATAAGAAAACTCCTCACCAAAAAAAACCCTAGACCAAATGGCCTCTCAGCTTAATTCTACTAGATACAAGGCAGAGCTGACACCAATTTTACTGAAAGTATTACAGGCAATTGAGAAGGAAGGAATTTTCTCTAGCTCATTTATGAAGCTAATATCATCCTGACACCCCAAACTAGCACATACTCAACAGGCCAATTTCTTTGATGAACATAGATTCAAAAATACTCACCAAGATTCTATCAAATTGTATCCAATAATTCATTTCAAGGACCATCCACCATGACCAGGCAGGCTTCATTCCCAGAATGCAGCACCGGTTCAACTTACATATGTCTGTAAACATAATCCATCACACAAACAGATGATTATCTGTAAACACATGATTATCTCATTAGATGCAGAAAAAGCATTTGATTAAATTCAGCATCGCTTCTTGATTAAAAAACCCTGAACACCTGGGCATTAGAGGCACATTCTTGAAACCAATAAGAGCCATCTATGACAAACCAGCAGCCAACATCATGCTTAATGGGCAGAAGTTGGAAGCATTCCTCCTAAGAACTGGAACAAGACAAGGATGATCACTGTCACCCTTTCTATTCAACACAGCACCGGAAGTCCTAGCCAGAGCAATCTGGCAAGAGAAGAAAATCAGAAGTATGCAAACTGTAAAAGAGGAAGTTAAGTTATCCCTCCTTGCAAATGATATGATTCTATACCTAGAAAACCCTAGAGAGTCTGTCAAAAACCTCTTCACACTGATATACAACTTTAATAATGTCTTAAGATAAAAAAATCAATAAGCAAAAGAGAGTTGCATTTCTGTACACCAACAACAAGCAGGCTGAGAGCCAAATAAAAAACACAATTCTATTCACAAAGGCCACAAAATAAAATAAAATAAAATAAAACACTTTGGCATCCACCCAACCAGAGACGTGAAAGACTATTACAATGAAAACTAGAAAACACTGCTCAAAGAAATCAAGAATGATGCAAACAAATGGAAAAAAGATTCCATGCTAATGGATTGAGAGAATCAATATTGTCAAGATGTCCATCCTACCAAAGGCAATCTGCAGATTCAGTGCAATTCCTATCAAATGTCCAATATTATTTTTCACAGACCAAAAAAACACAACACGGAATTTCACAGGGAAGCAAAAAAGAGCACGAATAGTCAAAACAATCCTCAGCAAAAGAAATAAAGCTAGCAATATCGCAATTTTAGACCTTAAACTTTATTACAAGACTAGAGTAACCAAGATGGCATATTATTGATACAGAATAAGCACATAGACCAATTGAACAGGACAGAGAATCCAGAAATAAAATCAAGGTCCATAAACCAACTCATCCTGACAAAACCATCAATAACAACCATTGGGGGAAAATACACATTTAGCGAAGGGTGCTGGGAGAATTGGCTAGCCACATAAAGAAGAATGAGACTGCACTCCTACCTATCACCATATACAAAAATTAACTCAAAATGAAACAAGAATTAAATAGTAAAACCTCAAACTATAAGAAAATTAGAAGACCTAGGAAATACCTTCCTGGATTTCAGTAGGCAATTAATTCATGCCCAAATCCTCAAAAGCAAATGCAACAAAAGCTTATCAAACTGAAAAGCTTTTGCACAACAAAAGAAACTGTCAATAGACAGACCATGGAATGAGAATATATATATATATATTTTATACACATATATGCAAACCATGAATCTGACAAAGACCTAACATCCAGGATCTACAAGGAACTCAAACGAATTAAGAAAAGAAAAAAAAAACTTTAAAAGTAGGCAAAAACATGAACAGACATTTCTGAAAGAATAACATATAAGCAGCCAGCAAACACATGAAAAAATGCTCAGCCTACTAATAATCAGAGAAGTGCAAATCAAACCTACAATGAGACACCACTTAATACCAGTAAGTATGGCTATCATTAATGAGTCAACAAATAGCAGGTGTTAGTGTGACTGTGGAGAAAACAGGATACTTCCATACTATTGGTGTTAATGTAAGCTAATTCAAACTCTATGGAAAGCAGTGTGGCAATTTCTCAAAGAAATAAAAATTGACATTCAGTATGATCCAGAAATCCCAAGCCCATTGAAAGTGAACTGGACATAGAAAATATAGTACATATACATGATGGAATATTGCACAGTCATAAAGAAGAACAAACCGTGACCTTCACAGCTACTTGGATGCAGCTAGAGACCATCATTCTGAATGAGCTATCACAGAAATAAAGAACTGAATACCACATGCTCTCAATCATAATCAGGCCCTGAACACTAGTCACACTACTACAAAGGTGAGATTGGTATATACTGTACACTGCTAGGGGTAAGTGAAGAATTTGCGAGGGAGGTACATGGCAACAACTGGGTGCCTGGTCCACTATCAGGGGGAGAGAGGGCCATCTAGAAGCCTGAATTTCACCTGTATGCAACCCACTTATGTAGTAAATCTTCACTTGTATTCCACAACTCTACAAAAAATAAGTCATAAAACAACAGATGCTGGTACGGCTGTGGAGAAAAGGAATGCTTCTACACTGTTGGCATGATTATAAGGTATTTCAGTCTTTGTAGAAAGCAGTCTGGCGATGTCTCAAGGTACTAAAAATTGGACTTTCATATGTTCCAGCAATCTCCCTTCTAGGAATATACCCAGAGGAACGTGAATCACTCTACCAAAAAGACACATGCACCCATATGTTCATTGCAGCACTATTCACAATAACAAAAACTTGGAACCAAGCTATACTCCTATCAAAAGTAAACAAGTTAATGTGGTACATATGCACAATGGAAAATTACACAGCCATAAAGAATAACAAAATCATAGCCTTCGCAGCAACATGGATGCAACTGGAGACCATCATACTAAGTGAACTATCACAGAATCAAAGAATTGAATACCACATATTCTCATTCATAATTGGACCCTGATCACTGGTCACATGAGGACAAGGGTGGGATCAGCAGATGCAGACCACTGGTAGGGGACGGAAGGAGAGAAGAGAGAGATAAGACATGTGGCTATATACTGGGTATCAGGTCCACTGTCATGCGGAGAGAAGGCCAGGTAAAAACCCAAACTTCACCTGCATGCAACTTATGTAGTAAATCCCCACAAATCTAAAATGAAATGTAAAAAGAAGATTGAGTACAAACAAGGCCAAACTGCAAATACTGAAATAAATACCTAACCATTCCATGTTCAGACATTGACAAATGTCCACAGACATAAAGAACATACAAGAAAGCATGACTCTGCCCAATGGACTAAGGCACCAGTAACCAGTAAGCACTGTTCACTATAGACAAGATATGAAAACAACATGTGTCCATTAATACAACGGTCCCCAACATTTTTGGCATCAAGGACTGGTTTCGTGGAAGACAAGTTTTTCATGGGCCTTGGGAGGGTGGAGGTTTGGGGATGATTCAAGCACATTACATTTATTGTGCACTTTATTTCTATTATTACATTGTAAGATAAAATAAAATTAATTATACAACTAACCATAATGCAGAACCAATAGGAGCCTTGAGCTTTTATTCTTGCAATTAGACAGTCCTATTTGGGGGTGATGGGAGACAGTGACACCAGAAGTGTGTTGCTTATGTTCAGTCTACTCTGTAACCTCGTTTCTATTGCTGTCACTACAGAAAACCCTGCTTCACGAAGATAGGTTGATGAAAATGGAAGCAGGGTTTTCAATGTTGATGTAACAGGAAGCAAAGCTAGTCATAATGGGAGCAATGGAGAGCAGCTGTAAATATAGATGATGCTTCCCTTGCTTGTCTGCCACTTGCCTCCTGCGGCCCGGTTCCTAACTGACCATGGACCAACACTAGTTGCAGTTGGGGACCTGCATTAATGGAATGGATAACTTGGATATGTAAAACGTATGCTACAACATGGCTAAAACTGGAGGATATTATGTTAAGTGAAATAAACAAGGCATAGAAAGACAAATGTCACATGTTCTCCTTTATATCTGGGAGCTAAGAAAACTAATTTCATGAAGGTAGTGAATAGAATGGTGGTTACAAAAAGCTGAAAATAGTGGGAAGGAAGGGTAAAGTAGGGCTGGTTAATGTGTACAACATTACACTTTAGATAGAAGGAAAAGATCTAGTATTGGGTTACACCATAGGATAACTATAGTTACGAATAATTTATTATATATTTCAAAATAACTGGAAGAGTAGATTTGGAATGTTACCAACAAAAAGGAATAATACATGTTTAAAGTGGTGGATATACTAACTATTCTGATTTGAAAATTAAACATTGTACGTGTATCAAAATATCACATGTATTCTATAAATATGTACAAATAGTATGTTTTCATAAAAATTAAACAAAAAGTTTCTGTTAACAAAAAAAAAAGCTTTCAGCCACTATATATGAATAAGGAAGCATATGCCTTTCAAAGTTGCTGACATCCATATTATACCATAAGTTTTAGGATAAAAGTGACATTAGAAAGAAAATAGTAAGCTAAGAAAACTAGTTTTTTGTTGACATCAATGAGTGTATTTATTTGCTAAGGTCGACATAATAAATAGCCTTTACTGAGTGAATTAAACAACAGAAATTTACTTTCTCTCACTTCTGAAAGCTATATGTCAAAGATCAAAGTATAAGCAGGGTTGATTTTTTTTTCTAGAGAATGTCTTCTGGCTTGTAGATGGCCATTTTCTCCTCTGACTTTACACTGTCTCTCCACTGTGTATATCCGTGCCTTAATTGCCTCCTCAGTCATATTGGATTAGGTCTTACACATGTGACTGCATTTTACCTTAATTATCCCTTTAAAGGTTCTATCTCCATAAACAGGCACATTCTAAGGTACTTGGGACTAGGGCTTCAAGATATAAATCTTAAGGAGACACAATACAGCCCATAACACTGAACACCTAGATTAAGATTAACCTAAAAGCCATTAAAAGTTTCAAATACATTAGCCAATATATACTTTTTATAGTACACGAATTTAAGTCTGTTTTCCTATTACATGTAACTGGAAAAACCTTACATGATATAGTTCCCTAATTTTGTTTATTATGTTCAGAATTATAGAACAGTGCACAAAAATATTAAGTAACAAAAAAGAATACAAGCAAGATGCAAAATGATATCGCTTCATGCAAAAGTCAATAAGGTTTGTTAGAAATTATAATCACATACAAGAACAACTCTTCAGGCTTAAAACAAGCCACTATTTCAAAGCTAGCCCTCCAACTCTAAAATGTGCATACAAACTGCTTTGGAAAACCACCTAATATGTGTATTAGTGAGTGTGCATACACACACACACACATATATAGAGAGAGAGACACAGAGAGAGAGAAAGAATTATACTTGTGTGTGAAGTGATGGGATAGAGCTGTGTGTTTCCAGTAATGTGCCAATGGATATAAATTTCTTTAAATGCATATAAAATGTATATTTGTATATGTGTGCATGCTTATTATTCTATAAACATAATGAATTTATGAATCCATATATGTATAAATAAGATATTTTTGTGTTAATTCGTTTGTATGGAAAGAATGTGAGGAATGTCTGAAAGATGGAAAACAGATGGAGCAAGAGAGCTAAGGGGAGGAGCTAGGAAGCTTGAGGGATACAGTTAGGGAGGAAGAGAGAAAGAGCCACCTACAGGTTACATCGGTCTGAATTTTGGAAAGGGATAAAGGAGCCCAGAAGGGCCTCCAGGAAAAGAAAGACAAACCTGCACTGTGCTGAGAAAGACGGAGCGGCCTTAATGAAAACTGGAAACTAGGCTCGAGTCCTGCAAGAGAGTGGAAGGAGACGGCGGCGACGGTAGCAGCGGATGGTGAAAGCCCTATGAAGCAGAGGGGTAACCGGCACCACAGACAGGGAGGCGGAAGGCTAGCGAGCAGAGCACTGGGGACGCTGCCGCCATCCTATTTGCCTGCCTCGCCGCACTCCTAGACACACTTCTCGCCTGCAGATCCTACCTTGCCAGCTCTTGCAAGCACTCGCTTGGCTGGTCGCCAGCTAACTATCCTTCCACAGAGGCTCATAGCGGAGGCAGAGGCGAAGTGTCCGATTTGAACACGTGAGGCCCGCGATCCCCAGCGGTGGACGCCAGGCAGGGCAAAGCCATTGCTGGGCGCCAGAATGGAGAGGGGGGATGGGAAGGAATCCAGCAAAAGACATGGGGGGAGGTGGACGCGAGGCAACGGTGGGGTGGGGGAATGCGGTGGGCAGCAGGAGAGAGGGGTGGCATTAGGAGCCAGACAAGGATCTGAAGGTGAGCGCGGGGAAGCAAGGGCGGTGGGGACCGGGGAAGCGGGTGAAATAAGCAGGGGACTTGTGGGCAGCAGGCTGGGGCGCTCAGGCAGGAGGGCAGTGAGTGCCGGTCAGGGTGGTGGAGGGATAGACGCTTTGCAGATTAGGACAGAATGCCAGTGGCAATAAGGGGGGAAGGGCAGTGGACGCTGAGCAAGGAGGAGGTATCCCACCCCCTTCTGCAGAGTTTCTGACCCCAGCCGGTTCTACCTCCACTCCAGCCCTTCCTCACAGCCCAAAGGAACCTAAGAGAGGGAGCACTGCAGGCACAAAGCCAGGATTTCCAGCATTGCTGCCAGACTCAAAGGGGAAATTTGAGCACTGGCACAGGGTTCATAGAGACATGGCTATAGGAAAAAAGTTCACCTTATGGCATGCTGTATGTTTCTATCCTCTCTCCTCCCCCAGCAGGCATGAAGACCCCCAATGCACAGGAGGCAGAAGGGCAACAAACCAGGGCAGCTGCGGGACGGGGCACTGGGTCTGCAAACATGACAAAGAAAAAAGCCTCCCAAAAGAAGCAGAGGGGCAGACCTTCCTCCCAGCCCCGTAGGAACATCGTGGGCTGCAGAATTTCTCACGGATGGAAGGAAGGAGATGAGCCCATCACCCAGTGGAAAGGAACCGTTCTGGATCAGGTGCCTATAAACCCCTCTCTTTATCTGGTGAAATACGATGGAATTGACTGTGTCTATGGACTGGAACTTCACAAAGATGAGAGGGTCTTGTCTCTTAAAATTCTTTCCGACAGGGTGGCATCATCTCAAGTTAGTGATGCCAACCTTGCAAATACCATAATTGGCAAAGCAGTGGAACACATGTTTGAGGGTGAGCATGGTTCTAAGGATGAATGGAGGGGGATGGTCTTAGCCCAAGCACCTATCATGAAAGCCTGGTTTTATATCACCTACGAGAAAGATCCTGTCTTGTACATGTACCAGCTTCTAGATGATTATAAAGAAGGTGACCTCCGCATCATGCCAGAGTCCAGTGAGTCTCCTCCAGCAGAGAGAGAGCAGGAGGAGTTGTAGATGGCCTGATAGGTAAGCATGTAGAATATACCAAAGAAGATGGCTCCAAAAGGATTGGCATGGTCATTCACCAAGTGGAAGCTAAGCCCTCTGTGTATTTCATCAAGTTTGATGATGATTTCCATATCTATGTCTATGATTTGGTGAAAAAGTCCTAACTGTTAAGGTAAAATTTGCCACTTTTGTGGGAAACCAAATGTATAATTTGTAGACACTTTGAAAATGTTTCTTTTCAGTGTATTGAAAGCTTAAGGGTCCCTGATAACCCCACATCTTTGCCAGCATAACTGTTGTTTTGTTCTAAAAATACAAATTTATGTGGACATGACATGCTGTGTGTAAACACTTTGTCTTGTTGAAAAGATTGGGTGTGTTTGGTGGAAGGGGCATGAAAGAAGGAACCGTTGTCAATTCCAGCTGTGAATAAAGTTCAGCTAGACTCATAATCAGTCATCTAAAAGTGGCATGGTACATAGCTGTTCTGGTCTGGAGGTGGGATAGGGGAAGGTACTAGGGGTTGGCTGCAGGGGAAAGGAAAGGGGAGGTGACAGCTTAGGAAGAGGTGGGGGAAAACCAAAAGGGAGAGGCTCCCTGGGGGAGAGGATGAGCTATAAGGAGGACACATCCAACTGAGAAAGGAGAGTGAGATCTGGGAGCTTAGAGGAAAACAGAATAAATTGAGTGGAGAGGAACACAAAGCAGCTTAGAGGAAGTCCAGAGTAAAGGGAAGAAAGAGCAAGTTGACAGGGATCTGAGGAGAGGCTAAGGAATACACAAAGAGAGGGATTATAAGGGATGTGAAAGAAGGGGAGGGACACTGAGGAAGAAGGAATTCAAAGAAAAAAGTGGGGAGTGGGGCCCACGAGGGGTGGGAAGGCCCAGGAAAAAGTTGGACTTCTGGCATTATCCACATTACTCTTCCTAGCTCTATGCACAAAGGAAGTGGCATCTGTCAAAGAAGGCAGGTGCACTGGAGCTTTCCTAGAAGGGCATTTTGATAGAGTTGACTCAGTCGAGTTAAGCAGGCGCCAACTTTATACCGATAAGGTTTTTTGTTTGTTTGTTTGTTTGTTTCTGTGAGTCCATGCCACTCCTGCCCAGCAGAGGCCCAACCCTCATTCTAAAGACACTAATATGGTGTTCCATAAGTGTTGAGCTGTGAGCTCCCTCTGCACATTTTCCCTACACTGGATAAACCATACTTGTAGGCAGTGAGTTAATAGGACTCTCAGAAGTTATGCGATGTCCTGTCTTGCGTTTGGAAAGTATTTTATCCAGAAAAGATGGAACCGTACTGAAGCCAGGTACAACGAGTCCCATCACTGTTCTTCCTGCAAGAATGTTCCTTGCCTCCCTCTAGAGGAGAGGCATCAGAGGATTGAGCCTAATTTCTCTCCAGGGTATGAGGAGTACTTCACTGTCCATGCTTCCTTCAGTAGTTGCCTGAAATTACAGGGGGTACCAACCAGTGCTCCAGCAAAGAATGCCTGATTCCCCAAGAAGCCCGGGGGGTGGGGGAGCTAGACCCCTCACAGAACTGGTATCTTCTGACTGCTCACAGATACTGCCCTGTCAGTTTTGCCCACTCTCAGCTCACAGAAACCTGTCTGTGCTTTGTTTTCAGGTGAGGTAGAAGTTGGAAATCTTACCTTCATGGGGAAGTTGGGCTGGGAGTTGTGGATCTGTATAACCTACTATTGGCTGTATAACACCGCATGGAGGGGTTGTGTCCCCAGTAAACTCCCTCGTGACTATGGTGTCCAAATCATGGGTCTGCCTCTTTCTCTTCCTCCCTTCCTTGTCTTTTTCCAGTCCTGCTGTAGTCCCTCTGAAAACCCTCTCTTGATTTCTGCACCCCCTCCTGCCATTAAGTTATACCTGTCATCCCAAAGAAAGAAAGCTGGCAGCTCCGGGCTGCCCAGGTCTCCCTAACTCCATGCATAGTCGAGGAAGCTCCTGGAGCTTCTGGGAGTTAAAGGAAAGTGGTGAATCCAGTTCATTCTCTCCACCCAACATGACCTGGGGCTGATTGCCTCAAGAATCACATAAGACAAGCCCACCTCACATAGCAGATGCTAATTTTCTCTTATTCATCACACAATGTACACTCCAGTGAACACCAGCAGGCCGCCCAAGGGCAATTTCAGTCAGCTGTCAGGTTTTGTTTGATCTTTGTATTTTTATTGCTTCCTATTTTAAATGAGGCACTTTAGACATTTGGATGATTTCACATAGTCAAAATCCATATCTGGCCTCTCATGAGAACAAAACACAAGAAAGAAACATGAGGATTAGGGTGTGCATTCCAACAAGGATACAAGCAGCTGGGTCTGAGGTAGGACTCAGCCCACTTTAGATTCAGAATGCCCTCTCCAGTTGGCCGCACCTTCAGCTGGCATGCTTTACTCTAACAAAATTCACAGTTGGCTCCTACA
>NW_007261623.1:8997-9743 GCF_000164805.1 Carlito syrichta | reverse complement strand
CTACCTAACAGTCTTAACTATCTGACTAAATTCGAAAAATTACTTAACTAGCTGACTTAGCTATCTGACCTAACTACTTAGCTAACTGACTTAACTGGCTGACTTAACAAGTTAGCTAGCTGACTTAACTACCTGAATTAAATAGTCAGCTAACTATGTAACTAGCTGAATAACTAGCTGCTTTAATAATTATCTCACTAGTTAGGTAGCATACTTAAGTAGGTGATTTAAATAGTTCGCTAACTAGTGAGCTAGCTGACGTAACTAGGTTATTTAGCTAGCTAGCTGGTTAGATAGCTGACTTAGCTAGCTGACAACTAGTTGGCAAACAAGATAGCTAGCTGATTTAACGATTTGGTTAATGAGTTAGCTAACTGTTTTAACTAGTTGGTAAACTAGTTAACTAGCTGACTTAACTAGTTGGTTAACACATTAGCTAGGTGAATTAACTTGTGGGCTCACGAGTCAGCCGATTACATAGATTGTTTAACACGTTGGTTGCCTACTCAGCAGACTTGTTAGCTGGCTTAACAAGTCGGCCGACTAGTCGGTCGACTAGTTAGCTGGGTTAACAAGTTGACTGACGAGTTGGCCCTCTAGTTAGCAATTGTAAATACTTTTCTGCTCTTTTGCTGAGCTAACTAGTTGACTGACTAGTTGGCCGAGAAGTTAACTGACCTAATTACTCAGCCAACTAGTTAGCTGTGGTAACTTGTCTGCTGACAAGTTTGTCGACTAGTCGGACG
>NW_007261623.1:0-8032 GCF_000164805.1 Carlito syrichta | reverse complement strand
CAGCTGATCAGTTAGTGTACTTGAATGTTGACTAAAATAGATACTTGATAAGCAAACTGTCTACCTAGCTGACTTAACTAGCTAGCTGAATAGGTAACTGACTTGACAGCTGACTAGCTAATTGGCAGGCTAGCTGTCTAGCTAGCTGACTAAATTAGCTAGCTACCTGTTTGGCTAGATGGCTATTCAGCTGTCTTAACTAGCTAGCTACCTGGCTGGCTAGTTGGATAGGCAGCCAGCCAGGTAGCTAGAGGGCTGGCCAGTTGGTTAGCTAGCTGAATTAAATAGCCAGCCAGCTGGCTGGACAGTCTGATAGCCTGCCGGCTTAACTAGCAAGAAACCCTGCTGGTCAGCCGGCTAGCTAACCCCTTAACTAGATGGCCACATAACTGACCAGCCTGTTAACCAGCCATCTTAACTTGGCAGCCACCTAGCTAGCCAGCCAGCGAACCAGCTGACTTAATGAGCTGACTTAAGTAGATAGCCATCTGACTAGCCAGCTGGCT
Source organism: Carlito syrichta (assembly GCF_000164805.1). Taxonomy (NCBI): domain Eukaryota; kingdom Metazoa; phylum Chordata; class Mammalia; order Primates; family Tarsiidae; genus Carlito; species Carlito syrichta. The sequence goes on along the minus strand of NW_007261623.1, from coordinate 7,526 downwards.
TAACTAGCTAGCCACCAATCTAGCCTGCAGGCTAGCCAACTCTCTCAACTAGCTGACTTAACTAGCTAGACAGCGGGTTAGCCAGATGATTTAATTAGCTAGCTACCTACCTAGCCAGGGGGCTAGCCAGTTGACTTAACTAGCTGATATAACAAGCTAGATAGCGGGCTAGCCAGCTGACTTAAGTAGCTGGGTACCTAGCTAGGCAGACGGCTAGCCATTTCAATTAACTAGCTGACTTAGCCATCTAAGCAACTGGCTAGTCAGCTGACTCCACTAAGTGACTTAACTCATTAGCCAGTTGGCTAACCATCTGACTTAAGTAGCTGACATCACTAGATAGCCAGGTGGCTAGACAGCTTATTTAACTAGCTAGCTACCAATGTATAACGCTGGCTTGCCACTGACTTAACTAGCTGATGTAAAGAAGCAGCCAGCTGGCTAGCCAGCAGACTTATCTAGCTAGCTATCCTGCTAGGCAGCTGACTAGCAAGCTGACTTAACTGACTTAACTAGCTAGGCTGCTGACCTAACTAGCTGAGTTAACTAGTCAGCTACCTACCTAGCCAGCTGCCATAACTAGCTGATTTTACTAGCTAGCTACCTAGCTAGCTATCATATAGCTAGTTGACTTAACTAGCTGACTTAACTAGCTAGCTCGCTGACATATCTAACTGACTTAAATAACTAGCTTCCTAGCTAGCCAGCTGACTTAATTAGCTGAAATATCTAGCGAACCAGATGGCTGCCCATCTGACTTAACTAGTTTTTTAACTACCTAGCCAGCTGGCTTGACAACTGATTAACATACTGATTTAACTAGCTACCCAGCTGGTTAGCCAGATAAGTAAACTACCTGACTTAACTAGCTGGCCAACTGGAGAGCCAACTGACTTAATTGCCTAGATACCTAGCTAGCCAGCAGCCTAGCCAGCTGACTTACCTAGCTGACTTAATGAAATAGTCAGCAGGTTAGCCATCAAACTTAACTAGCTCTCTACCTAGCTAGACAGCTGAATATCCAGCTGACTTAACTAGTTCTTATAACTAGAAAGCCTAATTGCTAGCCAAATGACTTAACTAGCTATCTACCTACATAGCCCACTGGCTTGCCAGATGATTTAACTACCTATCTAGCTAACCAACTGGCCACCGAGCTGACTTAATTAGGTGACTTAACTAGCTAGCCAGTTGGCTAACCAGCTGACTTAACTAGATAGTTACCATCATAGGCAGCTGGCTAGCAAGCTGATTTAATTAACTGCCTTAACCAGCTATCCAGCTGACTTAACTAGCTGACTTAACAATCTGACTACCCAGTTCTCCAGCTGAGTTCACTAGCTGATTTAACTAGCTAGTTACATAGTTAGCCAGCTCTCTGGTCAGCTGACTTAACTATCTGACTTTATTATCTAGAAAGTTGGATGGCCAGCTGAATTAACAAACTGACTTAACCAGCTAGCCAGCTAACTAGCTAGCTGACTTAACTATCTAGTTACCTAGCCAGCCAGCTGGGAAGCCAGCTGAATTATCTAGCTGACTTAACTAGCTAGCCAGCTGGCTAGCCAGCTGACTTAACTAGCTTACAACCAAGCCAGCCAGCTGGATAGCCATCTGACCTAACTAGTTGACTTAATCAGGTAGCCAGCTTTCTAGCAGGCTGATTTAACTGCCTAGCTAACTAGCTAGTCAACTTGTTAGTGAGCTGACTTAACCAGGTTACTTAACTAACTAGCTAACTGGCTAGCCAGTTGACGTAATTAGCCAGCTATACAGCTTGGCAGCTGGCTAGCCAACTGAGTTAACTCGCTGACTTAACTAGCAAGCAAGCTGAATTAACTAGCTGAATTAACCAGCAAGCTACCTAGCTAGCCAGATGACTTAACTAACTGGATAAACTAGCTAGCTATCTAGATAGCTAGCTGACTTAACAAGTTGGTTAACCAGTTAGCTAACTTTTTTAACTTATTGGTTAACGAGTTAGCAAGGTGACTTAACTTGTTGGCTAATGAGTCGGCTGACTAGTTACTTGGTTTAATATGTTGACTGACTACTCAACCACTTGTTTGCTGGCATAAAATGTTGGTCACATAGTCGGCTGACTATTAAGCTGGGTTAAGTATTTGACTGACGAGTGGCCCACTAGTTAGCTTGGTTAACTAGTTGACTGACGAATTTCCTGACCTAACTAGTCATCCGATTAGTTAGCTGACCTAAATTGTCCACTGACAAGTTGGCCCACTAGTCAGCAGATTGGTTAGCTAACTTAACTGGTTGAATGGCTAGTAGGATGACTGGTTATCTGACTTAACTAGTCAACCAGTGAGTGAGCTGACAAGTTAGCTGACTTAACTAGTCTACCAGGGAGTGAGCAGAATTGTCAGCTGAATTAACTAGTTCACCGGTGAGTGAGACAATTGGTCAACTAATTTAGTTGGCCGATAGGCGAGTCGACTGGTCAGCTGACTGAATTAGTCTGCTGGCATGTGAGATGACTAGTGAGCTGAATTTAGTCGGCTGGTGAGTGAGCCAACTGGTCAGACTTAAATAGTCAGTCAGCGAGTGAGCTGAACAGTGAGCCGACTTATCTAGTCAGCCGGTGAGTGATCTGATGCATGTATTGCCTCAAATATTCAGCCAGTGAGTGAGCCCACCTGTGAGCTGACTTAATTATTTGGCTGGCGAGCAAGCTGACTAGTTCACTGACCTGATGGTCTGCAAGCAAGTTGACAAGTTAGTTTACCTGTTGGTTGGCAAGGGAGCTGAATAGTTTGCTTATCAGTTGACCAGCAAGCAAGCTGAATATTTGACTGACCTGATGGAAAGCGAGTTTGCCAATTAGTTAGCTGACTAGCTAGTTGAGTTGCTAGCCAACAAGTTAGCCAAGTAACTAGCTGGTATGCTAGCTGACTTAACTAGCTAGCTGACTAGTTAGCTGGCTATCTAGCTGACAAGACTTGCTAGCAAACAAGCTATCTAGTTGTCTAGCAAGGTGATTTAACTAGCTAGCTAACTGGCGAGTTAGTTGGCTAGCTGACTTAATTATCTAACTGAAGAGCTAGCTAACTAGTTGACTTAACTAGTCATTTGACAAGCAACCTGACTAGCTAGCTGACTTAACTAGATAGCTGAATAGTTAGCTGACATGCTTGCTGACATAACTAGCTAGCTGGTAAGCTAGCTAACAACTAGCTGACTAGCTAGTTGGCTGGTTAGCTGGCTAGCTAGCTGGCTGGCTAGCTGGCTAGCTAGCTGACTTAACTAGCTAGCTACTTGGTTGGCTAAATGGCTAGCCAGCTTGCTTAATTAGCTAGCTACCTGGTTGGCTAGCTGGCTAGTCAGCCAGGCTAACTAGCTAGCAGACTGGCAAGTTGGCTACCCAAACGGCTTAAATAGCCAGCCCCATGATTGGACAGTGGGATAGAAAGCTGGATTAAATAGCCAGCCAAGCTGGTGTTCAGCTGTCAACGAGGTGGCTTAATTATCTGACCACCTACCTGACCAGCCTGCTAACCAGCTGTCTGAACATGCCAACCACCAAGCTAGCCAGCTGGCTAACCAGCTGACTTAACTACCTGTCCTAATTTGATAGCCATCCAGCTAGCCAGCTTGCTTAACTAGCTAGCCATCTAGCTAACCAGTCACCCAGCCAACTCACTTACTCACTGACTTAACTAGCTCATCAGCAGGCTAGACAACTTAAATAATTAGCTAGCTACCTACCTACTTGCTAGCTAGCTGTCTTACACAGCTGACGTAATTAGAAAGCTGACTTAACTAGCTGAATTAGGTATGTGACTTAAATACTTAGGTAGCTGACTTAATTGGCTGACTTAACTAGTTATCTAGTTGACATAAATACCTGCATTATATAGTTAGCTAACTATTTAACTAGTTGAATAAGTAGCTGACTTAACTAATTAACTAACTAGTTAGGTAGCAGACTTAAGTAGCTGACATATATTTAGCTAGCTAGTGAGCTAACTGACATAGCTAGCTGACGTAGCTAGCTAGCTGGTTAGCTAGCTGACTTAGCTAGCTGAGTTAACTAGGTGGCTAAATAGATAGCTAACTCATTTAACAAATTGGTTAATGAGTTAGCTACCTGTGTTAACTAGTTGGCATACTAGTTAACTAGCTGACTTAACTAGTTGTTTAATGGGTTAGCTAGGTGACTTCACTTGGTTGATGAGTCGGCAGAATAGTTAGCTGTCTTAGCACGTTGGCTGACTACACGACCAACATTTTAGCTGCCTTAACTACTTGACCGACTAGTTGGCAGACTAGTTAGCTGGGTTAGATAGTTGACTGACGAGTTGGCCCACTAGTCAGCTCTGTTAACTAGTTGGATGACTGTTGTGCTGACCTAACTAGTTGGTCGATTAGTAGGCCAATTATTTAGATGGCCTAACTTGTCGGTAACTAGTTAGCTGAGCAAATTTGTCGGCTGACAAGGTGGCCTACTATTCGACCAATTGGTTAGCTGACTTAACTAGTTGGCCAGCTAGGCAGCCGACTGGTTATCTGATTTAACTAGTTGGCTGGCGAAAGAGCCAACAGGTGAGCTAATTTAACTCATTGTCTGGAAAGTGATCTCACAGGTCAGCTGACGTAACTTGTCACCCGGTGAGTGAGTTGATTCGTCAGCTGACTTAACTATATGACTGGCGAGTGAACTGACTGGTCAGCTGACTTTAGTCGACTGGTGAGTGAGCCGACTGCTCAGATGACTTAACTAGTCGGTCGGCCAGTGAGACGACCAGTGAGCCGACTTAATTGGTTGACTGACAAGTGAGGCAACAGGCAAGGTGCCATAAATATTCAGCTGGCATGCGAGCTGACTTGTGAGATGACTTAACTCGTCAGCTGGAGAGCAAGCCAAATAGCATGTTAACATATTGGTCTGTGAGAGAGCCGACAAGTTAGTTGATGGCTGGCGATCAAGCAGACTAGATTGTTGACTGTTTGGCAGGCAAGGGGGCTGACTAATTAGTTGACCTGATGGAAATCGAGCGATCTCACTAGTTACATGACCAGCTAACTGAGTTTCAAGCCGACTAGTTAGCTAAGTACCAAGCTGATTTGCTAGCTGACTTAACTAGCTAGCTGGCTATCTAGCTGACATAACTTGATTCCAAACAAGCTATCTAGCTGTCTAGCTAGCTGACTTAATTAGCTAGCTAACTGGCTAGTTAGCTGGATAACTGACTTAACTATCTAGTTGACCAGCAAGCTAGCTGACTAGCAAACTGAATAGCTAGATGACTTAACAAGCTAGCTGAATAGTTAGCTGACTTGCTAGCTGACTTAACTAGCTAGCTGGATTGCTAGCTGACTTAAGTAGCTGACTAGCAAGTTGGCTGGATCAGGCAAGTCAACTGACTTAAGAAGCTAGCCAAATTTTTGGTTAAACTGCTAGGCATCTGGCTTAACTAGCTAGCTACCTAGCTGGCTAGCTGACTAGAGAGACAGCTAGCCTGCTAGCAGCCTGGCCAGACGGCTAGCCAACTGGCTTAATTAGGCAGCCTGCTGGCTAGACAGTCAGATAGCCAGCCAGCTTAACTAGCCAGGCATGCTGCTTGTCTGCCGGCTAGCCAGTGGGCTTAGCTAGCTAGCCACCTACCTAACAAGCCTGCTAACCATCCAGCTTAACTTGCCAGCCACCTAGCTAGCTGGCTAACTAGCTGACTTAGCTAGCAGACTTAACTAGATAGTCATTTGGCTAGCCAGCTGGCTTAACTAGCCAACTAGCCAGCCTGTTGTCTAACCAGCTCACTTAACACACTGACTTAAATAGGTAGCCAGTTGGCTAGCCAGCTGACTTAATTAGCTAGCTACCTAACTAGTCAGGTGGCTAGCCAGCTGACTTAACTAGCTGAATTAACCAGGTAGCCTGCTGGCTACTCAGCTGACTAAAGAAGCGAGTTACCTAGCTAGCCAGTTGGCTAGCTACTTGAATTAATTAGCTGACTTAATCAGCTAGCCAGCTGGTTATCCTGCTGACTCAACTAGCTGACATAACAATTTAGCCAGCTGGCAAGCGAGCTGATATAACTAGTTGACAACTCTAGCTAGCCTGGTGGCTAGCCAGCTGACTTAACAAGCTTGATACCGTGCTAGCCAGCTAGGAAGACAAATGAATTAATTAGTTGACTTAAATAGCTAACCAACTGGCTAGCCAACTGACTTAACTAGTTTGCTACTTAGCTAGCCAACTGGCAAGCCAGCTGACTTAACTAGATGACTTAAATAGCTGGCTTGCTTGCTACTCAGCTGTATTTATTAGCTTGCTATATAGCTAGTCAGCTGGCTAGACAGCTGACTTAACTAGGTGACTTAACTATATAGACTGCTGTCTAGCCAGTCGACTTAAGTAGTAAGATACCTAAGTAGCCAACTATGTGACTTAACTAGCTAGCCAGTTTGCTGGACAGCTGACATAACTAGCTACCTACCTAGCTAGTAAGCTGAATAGCCAACTGACTTAACTAAGTTACTTAAATAGCTTGCCAGCTAGCTTGACAGCTGGTATAACTATCTAGCTACACAGCAAGCCAGCTGTCTAGCCAGCTGACTTAACCATGTTATTTAACTAACTAGCCATCTTGCTGGCAGGCTTACATAACTGCACAGCTACCTAGTTAAGTCAGCTGGATAGCCAGCTGACTTAACTAGTTAGCTATCTAAATATCCTTCTGACTTGCCAACTGACTTAAATACCTAGCTTTCTACATAACCAGTTGGCTGGTGAGCTGAATTAACTAGGTGACATAACTAGCTAGCCAGCTAGCTATCCAGCTGACTTAACTAGATAGCTACCCAGCTAGGCCAGTGGATACCCAGCTGACTTAACTAGCTGACAACTATCTAAGCAACTAGCAAACCAGCTGACTTTACTAGCTGAAATAACTAGCTGGCATCCTAGCTAGCTATCTAGCTAGCTAGCTGACTTAACTAGTTGACTTAACTAGCTAGCTGTCTGACATAGCTAGCTGACTTAACTAGCTTGCTGCCTAGATACCCAGGTGACCTTACTAGCTGAAGTAACTAGCCAGACAGCACTCTAGCCATCTGAATTAACTAGCTTTTTATCTAGCTAGCGAACTGGCTAGTCAACTGACTTAATGCAACTTAAATAGCTAGCCAGCTGGTTAGCCAGCTGACTAATCAACAGGTTTATTAACGTGCTAGGCAACTGACCAGCCAGTTGGTTAAACTAACTAGCTTAACTAGTTATCCAGCTGGCTAGCCAGCTGACTTAACTAGCTCTCTAGCTCTCTAGCCATCTGAATAGCCAGCTTTCTTAACTGGTGGACTTAAATATCTAGCCCTCTGTTCAGCCAACTGACTTAACTAGGTCCCTATGTAGCTAGCCTACTGGCCAGCCAGCTGAGTTAACTAGCTCTCTTAACTAGCTGACCTGCTTTCTAGCCAGTTGAATTAAGTAGCTTGCTACAATACTAGCCAGCTGGCTATCCAGCTGAATTAACTAGGTGACTTATCTAGCTAATCAGTTGTCTGGCTAG
>NW_007261622.1:3459-15866 GCF_000164805.1 Carlito syrichta | reverse complement strand
CCAGAAACAGGTGCAAACCATTATGGAGCAGGGCCCAGACACTGAGTATCAATCACAGAGGAGGTACTCTCACTAAGGCTCCCATTACAGAGGAGAACCAGTCACTTGGGCACCAATATGAAGAAGATCCAATCACTGGGGACACTAATCAGAGAGGATTACCACTCAGTGGGGTACCCATCACAGACGACCTTCAGTCAATGGGGTAACCGTTTGGGAAAAGTACTAAAACATGATCACAATCACTAAAGTGTACAAGTCACTGCGACACAAATTTTGGAGTAGGACTTGTTACTGGAACAATAATCACAGATGAGTAGAGCTATTCCATGGGGCACCCATTATACAGATGTGTCTCTGGGGAGGTGATGTCGGAAGAAAGTCACTGTGTACACATTACGGGGGGGGTCAGTTACTGAGGTATTTTCACAAAGGGCAGTCAGACATTTGGGCACCCATAACAGAGAAAATCTAGTCAAAATGGCATGCATTGCTTAGGAGGGTTAGTCACTGGGTCTCACATCACAAAAGAGGGATAATCACTATGACACACATCACAGAGGAGGGTTAGTGACTGAAGCATAAATCATGATGAGGGTCAGTCAATAAGACATCCATCACAGAGGAGAGGGAGTCACTGGGTCATCCATCACACAGCATGGCAAGTCCCTGAGAAAGACATTACAGAAGAGCTTATCTACTGAACACCCACAACAATGGATGGATAGTTACAGAGTAAGTCAACACAAAAAAATCCAATTACAGGTGTAACAATCACAGATGAGGTCATGTCACAGAGACACAAGGTACAGAGGTGAGTAACTCTTTGGAACACCGATCACAGAGGAAGGCCAGTCACTGGTGCACCTATTAGAGAGGAGGCCCAGAAACAGGTGCAAACCATTATAGAGGAGGGTCTGTCACTGATTATCAATCACAAAGGAGGCACTCTCACCAAGGCACCCATAACGGAGGAGAACCAGTCACTTGGGCACCAGTATGAAGACGATCCAATCACTGGGGCACTAATCACAGAGGATTACCACTCACTGGGGTACCCATCAGAGAGGATGCCCAGGGTACCTATCACAAAGGAGTGCCAGTTACTGTGACATCCATCACAGAGGAGTTCCAGTCATTGGGCATATATTACAGAGGAGTGTCACTCATTGGGGCACTCATAACAGAAGATGGCTACCCATCAGAGAGTAGAACCATCCCTGGGGCAACCATCATAGAGGAGAGCCAGTCATTGAGGCAAAACCCATCATAGAGGAGGGCAAATAATTGGGAAACCCATTAGGATGACTCAGTCACTGGGACTCTGATCACAGAGGAGAATCAGTACATATGACAGCCATCACAGAGGAGTAAAATTTAGTGTGGTATGCAATACAGAGTTGGACCAGTCAATGAACAACCTGCTACACAGAAGGACCAGTAAGTGTGTATCCATTAGGAGAAGGACTGGTCACCCAGGTACAATTCACAACTCATCAGAGAGGAAAATCAGTCACTGAAGCACCCATCACAGAGGAGGGTTAATACTTAAGACTTCCAGCCCAGAAAAGGTCCAGTGGCTGGGGCACTCATTTGAAAAAGCGCCAATCACTGGTGCACAGGTCACAGAAGAGGGCAATTCATTGGGGAATCCACCACAGAGGAGACAGGGAACCATTCACAAAGGAAGACTACTCACTGGGACACCCATCAGCAAGGAAGCCCAGTCACTGGTTCACCGATGACAGAGATCGGGTAGTAACTGAGACACCCATCACAGTGGAGAACAAGTCACTAGGACATCTATCACAGAGGAGAACTACATATTGAGGCAACCATATCAGAAGAAAGTCAGTAACTAGGGCATCCAGTATGGAGAAAGTTTAATCACTGGGACAACCATCCCAAAGAAGGAATAATTGCTAAGGCATCCATCTCAAAGGAGGAAGATTCCCTGGGGCACACATTATGGAGGAGATCTAGCCACTGGGACTCCCATAGTAGAGGAGATTTAGTCACTTGGAGCCCATTAAGGTGGAGAGCCAATAACTGAGGCAGCTAACACAGAAGAGAGCTAATCTTGGTTGAGAAAATCACAGAAGACAGACAGCAACTGTGACACAATCATGGAGGGGAACCAATCCCTGGTGCATCAATTACAGAGTAGAGTCAGTAACTTGCACACCCATTCTGGAGGACGGGATTCACATGGACACCCTTAGCAGTGATTGGCTAGTCAATGGAGACCCCAAAAGCTAGGAGGCCATTCACTGGATTACCCATAACAGATGAGGGCTAGTCAAGAGGGCACAGAATACAGATGAAGGCCATTCAATTTAATGCCACGAACAGTGGAAGGCCAGTCAAAGAGACATCAATCACAAGGGAGGGACAGCCACTGTGGCACTCATCAGAGAGGATAGTCAGTCACTGGGGCCATGATCACAGAGGAGACCCAGTCAATGATGAACCCATTACAGAGGGGAGCCAGTCACTGAGGCAGTCATCACAAGGAGGACCAGTAAAAGCACCCATCACAGAAGAGGGGCAGTCACTTTGCCATTCATAACTGAGGGGGTGTCAGTAACTAGGTACCCATCACACTGGCCAGTCATTCATGGGAGCACACTTCACACAGCATGGGTATTCACTGGGATACCCACACAGAGAAGGGGTAGAATCTGTGGCTCCAATAATAAAGGAGGTCCAGTCACTGTGGCACCCATCATGGTAGAGGGCCAATCACTGGAACAAACATCACAGAGAAGGACCTGTAATTGGGCACACATCAGTGAAAAGGCCAGTAACTTGGGCACCTATCACAAAAGAGGGCTTTTCACTGAAGCATCTGATATACAGGAGTACCAATTACTGGGACACTCATCACAAATAAATTCTCATCGGTAGGGGACCCATTATGGAGGAAGTCCAGTCACTGAGGAACAAATCATCAAGGAGGCACTGTTTCTGTAACACCTAAAATGGAGGAGGGCTAGTCACTAATGCACTCATTATGCAGGAGACCTATTCACTGGGGCAGCAAACACAGAGAAAATGTAGTCACTGGAGAACTTATCACTGAGGAAAAGCAAACACTGATGCATTTTTCACAAAGGGGAGTCATTTCCTGGAGCACCCGTCAAGAAGAGGAGCTAGTCAAAAGGGCACCAAATATAGAGGATACTCAGTTATTGGGACATCTGTCAATGTGCATAGTCAGTCACTGGGACACTCATCACAGAGCAGATTCAGGCACTGAAACACCATTATGGAGGAGGGCCAGTCACTGGGACAACCATCACAGGGAGGGGTCAGTCACTGGGACATCAGTCATTGAAAAGAACCAGTAACTGGGACACACATCATAAAGGAGAACCTGTCACTGGGGCATCCAATATGGAGAAGGATCAATTACTGAACACTCATTACCAAGAATAACTAGTTACTGGGGAATCCATTATGGAGGAGAGCCAGTCACTGGGGAAACAATCACAGAGGGGTGACACTTATTGGTTTACTCATCACAGAGAAGGACTAGCCACTTTGGCACCAATTAATAGGAAGCTCAGTCACTGGTGCTCCAATCACAGAAGGGGACCTGTCACTGGGGGTACCCCTCACAGAGGAGTCCCAATAACTGCTGTTCCAGTCACAGAGGAGAGCTAGTCACTGGGACACCCATCACAAAGGAGGCACAGTCAATGATTCACCTATCCAAGAGGAGGGTCTGTCATTTAATCACCCATCACACATGAAGGCCCATTTCTGGGGTACCCATTAAGAGTAGATCCTATCACTAGGTCAATCCTCACAAAGGAGGGATAGATACATAGGTATCTATCTGAAAGGAGAGTCTGTCATTGATGCACCTAACACAGAATAGGGCTCGTAGCTGAGACACCCTTTAAAAGCAGAACCATTCGTGACCCACCTGGGCAACTTGGCGAGACCTCATCTCTACAATAAATCAAAAAATTAGCCGGGCATGGCAGTGCGTGCCTGTAGTTCCAGCTACTTGGAAAGCTGAGGCAGAAGGATCACTGGAGCACCGGAACTGCCACTGCACTCCAGTCTGGATGTCAGAGTGAGACTACAACTAAAAAAAAAGCAGAACCAATCACTGGTGCGCTGATAATAGATGCCAATCACCTATCACAAAAGAGGACTAATTTCTTTGGCACTGATCCCAAAGGAAACCCAGTCACTGGAGCAGTCATCACTCTAGGATGTGTAGTCACTGAGGCACCCATCACAGAAGAGGCCCAGTCTCTGGAACACCTATCACAAAGGAGGGCTATTGACCGTGGTACTCATCATAGAAGAGATTCAGTGACTGGAATATCTATTAGCCAGTCACAGGGAAAATCATCACAAAGGAGTCACTGGACCACACATCACAAAAGAGGGCTTTCTTGGGGATATCCATAATGAAGGAGTCACATATATCAGTACACCTGTCACAGAGCAGAATTAGTCACTGGGGTAACCATTAATGAGAAGGGCCAGTCAGTAGGGCAGCAATCACTAAGCAGGTCCAGTAACTGAAGGACCCAACACAGAGCATGAATATTTTCTGGAACTCTCATCCAGAGGAGATCCAGACACTGGGTCACCCATATACAATGAATGTCCATTCACTTACACACCCATCAGAGAGGAAGTGCAGTCTCTGAGGTCACCATCATAGAACAGGGCTGGTCTTGTGGCATGCATAACAGAGGAGGACCAGTCAAAAGGCTCACATCACAGAAGAGCTTGTCACTGGAACATTCATCACAGATGAGGATTGACACTATGGCACCCATCACAGGTCCCATTATGGGGGACGGCAAGTCATCATGACACCCATCACACAGGAAGGCTTGTCACTGGTGCACCCGTGATGAAGTAGAATGGTTACTGGGACATCTAACACAAAGGATGTTCAGTCATCATGTCATCCATTAGGAGGAGGCCCAGGGCATCCATCTCAGAGGATGTCTAGTCACTTTTGCACCAATCAAATAGGAAAGACGGTCACTGAGACACCCATCACAAATAAGGGCTACTAAGTGAGGCATGGATCCCAGAGGAAGTACAGAAACTGTGGCATCCATTTGACAGAGGGGTACTAATAAGAGAGGAGGGTGAGGCTCTGGAACATCCATCACAGATGAGGCCTGGTAACTGGGGCACGCATTACAAAGGAAGACTAATCAAAGCAGAAATTCCTGGAAACATATGAAAATGAAGAAACATCTTACCAAAATGTCTGGGATGCCATGAAAGCATTAATACGATGGGAATTCATATCTCTAAAAGTACACATGAATTAAATGGAAGAATTCACAAGTTGAGCAAACACCTAAGGGAACTGGAAAAGCAAAGCAAGACATTAAAAACCTAACTTTAGCAAAAGAATCCAGATCACAAAAGTAAAAACCCAAATATAGGACATAGAAGAAAAATGTATAACAAGAAGCACCAACACAACTAAAAGCTAGGACTTTGAAAAGATAAAATATGTTTATGGATTCCTAGCCAGATTGACCGAGAAAATGAGAGAAAAATACCAAATAAAAACAATCAGAATTGCAAAAGATCAAGTCACAGCTAACTCCAAGGAAACATAACGTTTTATCAGAGATTAATCTATACACTTGTATGGAAACAACCTTGATAATCTAAATGAAATGGAAGACTTTCTGACATCACTAAATCTCCTTTGATGCAAACAAGAAGAAATCGAGACCCTAAATAGACGAAAATAATCCAGGATTGACTGTCACACGAAAACTACCTACCATTAAAAGTCCTGGACCAGATGGTTTTCCAACAGAATTCTAATAAACCTACAAGGAGAATCTGATACCGATCCTATTGTAAGTATTCCAGATAATTGAGAAAGATGGAAGTCTTCCCAAACATATCATGAAGATAAAATCACTTTGAAACCCAAGCCGAGTAATGATCTAAAAAAGATAGATAAGTCAATATCCTTGATAAACATAGATGCAAAAATTCTCAACTAGATTCTAAGAAATCAGATCTAACAACACAACTCAAAAATCATTCAGCGTGACCAAGTAGGTTTCATTTTCGGGTTACAAGCCTGGTCCAATATGCACAAGATCATAGACTTAATTAATTACATCAACAGACGTCAAAACAAAAACCACATGGTTATATCATCAGATACAGAAAAATCTTCCAGCCAAATCCAGTATCCCTTTTAGATAAAAACCCTTGAAAACCTAGGCAAAGATGAAATATATTTCAAAATAAATACAGCCATCTATGACAAACCCACGGTCAACATACTGATAAACAAATATAGATTGGAAATTTTTCTCCTGAAAAAAAAAAAAAACAACAAGAAAATGCTGCCCATCTCCACTCCTCCTGTTCAACACAGTGTTAGAAGTTCTAGCAATATCAATCAGACAAGAGAAGGAAATTAGGGGTATCCAAATAGGAAAAAAAGGAAGTTAAGTTATCCCTCTTTGCAGACAACATGATTCTATACCTTGAAAATCCAAGAAAATCTGTCACAAACCTCCTTGTACTTATAAAGAACTTTAGAAAGCTCTCAGGGTATAAAATAAAAATGCAAAAGACAGTCGCATTCCTATACACCAACAATAAATAAAAACCCCAAGAAGCACAATCCCATTTGCAGTATCCACAAACAATATGAAATACCTTGGCATCATCCTAACCAGAAAAGTGAAAGACTTTTACAATGTAAACTACAAAACACTGGTCAAAGAAGTCAAAGATGACAGTAACAAGTGGAAAAAATATACCATGTTCATGGATTGGAAGAATCAAAATTGTTTGGATCTCCATCCTACCAAAGGCAGTCTATGAATTCAACACGATGCCCACTTAATTATCAGCAGCATTCTTTTCAGACCTGGAAATGATAATACAAGATTTCATATGGAAACATAAGTGTCTACGGATAGCCTAACCAATCCTCGTTAAAAGAAACATTGCAGAAGGTATCACCTTCCAGATTTTAATCTTTATTATAAGACTACAATAATCAAAACAGCCTTGTAGCCTGCTATTGGTAAAGGAACAGGCATATAGACCAATGGAACAGAATAGAGATTCCTGAAGCAAAACCTCAATTTTTCAACAAACTCATCATTAACAAAGCCTCTACTAATAAACACCAGGGAGAGGTGAACTTATTCAGTAAATGATGTTGGGAAAACTGGCTAAAAGCCAGCAGAAGATTAAAACTGGACCCCTACAAATCACCATTCACAAAATCAACCCTAAATCATCAAGTTCCTAAATGTAAAACCTGAAAAGATAAGAACCTTAGAAAATTCAGGAGACACCCTTATGGAAATCGGAACTGAAATCAATTCCTGATCAAACCCCCAAATGCTCATGCCATAAGAAATAAGATAGACAAATGAGACCTCATCAAACTGACAAGATTCTGCAAAGCAAAATAAACCATCAAGAGAATGGGAAGACAACCCACAAAATGGGAAAAATATTTGCCTACTGTATATCTGACAAAGGCATAACATCTAGGATCTACAAGTTACTCAAATATGCAGAAAAGTTAAAAAAACAGTTATATTGAAAAGTGAGCAAAACATATGGATAGACACTTCCGTAAAAGAAGACGTATGAGCAGCCAAAATATACATGAAAAAATGCTCAGCCTCAATAGTCACCAAATAAATGCAAATTAAAAACAAACTGAGATACCAACTAACTCCAGTCAGAATGACCATCATCAATAATTCAAAAAACAACAGATGTTGGAAATAATTATGGAAAAAGGGAACACTTCTACACGGTTGGTGAAGTGTAAACCCTACAATCTACCTTCAGGGAACATAGCCAGAGAAATTCAAATCATTCTATGAAAAATATACTTGCATGTGTATGTTTATTGCAGCATTATTCACAATAGCAAAAACATAGAACCAACCGTACTACCCATAAAAAGAGGACTGGATAAAAGATGTGGTACATAAACATGACAGAAAACTTAGCCATAAAGAAGGACATACACAGCCATAAAGAAGTACAAAATTATGAACTGCAAAGCAACTTGGATGGGTTTATAATCTACAATCCATTGTGGTCCATTATAGAAACTAATAACTGAGTATCCCATGTTCTCACCCATAAGTCGACCTGAGAAAATTATCGATGCTATAAGAAAGGGATTGTAAGTAGTGGGGAACTCTCAGGAAAGGGAGGGCCACACTTTAACTATAAAATGGCCATTTGTATATCAAACCCTGAATTGTACTCCACATCTTTAATGCAAAGTTAAAATTAATGACATGAGTTTTACCTCTTCATGAAGCCTGTTTTCATTCGTGCTGATTTTTTCACCTTTGACCTAGGTTAATCCTCCTGAGGCAATGAGGAAAGAGCTTCCAACTAAGCCGAGAAGTAGGTAGAACAGAGGTTTTTCTCCTTAAGTCTATTGATCTCTGCCACCCAGTGAAGGAAATTTATGGCAAGGGAAATCCAGAGTTGGATATGACTTTGCTGGGGTCCCACCATTCTTTGTTCCCTGAGCTGACACAAATTATCACACCATATTTATTGTTTATATCACCAAGAGACTACCAACATACATGTTAGTGTTTTCTATTTAATGTCACTGGGAACATGTTTGGTTTTCATATTCCTTCAAAAGAAATTTGGCAATCTGCTTTCTTTGAGAAAGTGCTTTACTTAATTCTGTATACATAAATGGATAGATACGTAAATAAGTGGATGAAAAAAGAGTGTGGTTTTAGACTCAGTTGTTTACACTACAAACTGAATGAGTGCATCCGTCTTCCACCTGTCCATGACAAAAAGGAAAAAACATGTTTTCTATTTTATTTCTCATTATGCTTTATGAAAATACTGATATCTGGTTTACCAAACTCTTACCTAGAGTTAATAAAAACAGATAATGTGAAAGCATTTACCATATTAGTATCAACATAATTTTTTAGGCGATCTTGTCACTCTCTAATGAATGATTTTTCTACCTTTTGGAAACACATTGCTGAGACAAAAGAAACTACAGTTTAATTTGCTTGTGGTCAATAGTGCTTCCTTTTGTGGAATCCATGAAATAATTATAATATTGTAGCTTCTAATATATAAATTATGCTTCTATAAGGAACTGTGTTTTCTCTTCATAACTTCCATAAGGAGAATGATGTTCTCTTTGTACTTTTACAAAACTGTCACTTCAGCTTTGTTTGAGGCTTTGATATATTAATCAAGATCAAACACTGAAACAACACAATGTGCAGAGTTAAATAATATTGGTTTGCTTAAATAAATTCCAGGAACGAAATCATCTAGAACTTTAAGCTACAATTAGAGTAATGGGTATAAATAAAACACTTCATAGAGTCTTCAGCATATCTTCACTCCTGCGGACTTTCATCTTTGACCCAGATCCAGGCTCCTTAGGAAATGAGAAAACAGCCTTCAATGAAGTTCAGAAGTAGGTAGCATGCAGGTGTTTCTCCTTATGCCTAATTGTTGGGAGCCAACATCTATAGCTACATGGCTGAGGCCTGTAAAGGCCCATCTGGAAGATCGCCTCTGACATAGAATATCAGTTATACCTATAATATTGGCGTGTGATTAGTGACCAGTGTGCATACATGGCAGTAAAACTTATAAGTAAATATCAATATGCCTGATGGAAAGTGCACAGCTGAATTATTTTTCTCTGGCTTTCTAAGTTTCACTTCGTTCTAGATATTTTTTAACTTCTAATTCCTGGTAGACTGGGTAGTCAGCTCTTGTTCCCAAAAGCAGTTTCCCCTAGGGCTAAGATTAGAAACTAAATTACCATGATAGTTTTGTCGCCCTGCCCCTAGCCAGGCAGAACGTTTTCTTTTGTTTCATTAATTACCAAAACTCTGTCTGCTTCAGCCCACAGCCATCATGGCGGCCATGCATTTCCTTTTTCAAGAGTGTGACAGCTACTATTTGATTTTTAGAGTAGACTTGTTAGGATAAAATATATACACATACACTCATGGTTGCGTAAATTTATGCTTGCTGTTTTGTTTCCTTTTGCTACATTACTCAAATATAATAGTTACTATACGATTTATAAAAGAATTAATGATGAGGTATTAGCTTAATAGGATATAGCATAGTATTTAAGGTCAATCATTAGGTTATATAAAGTTTAGACATATGAATCTTATATGAACTATAGTAAAGTTTGGTAGTTTAAGAATAAGTTTTAACTGAGTTATAAGGCATTACGTTAAATCATAATAGGATAATAGTATAACTAACAGCTAAGTCATTTAAGTAAACTTATAGGTTATAGTATAGTGTTAAGTTGATGATATTAATCGTTAAAAATATTAGGAGTCAGTGAACTTGGATTGAACCTAGAGTTAACTTAGAAAAGTTTTTTGTATTAATCAGGGTTTAGAACAAAGAGTATAATATGAATGATTCATTGAACATTATGGAAAACACCTTGAACGATTTGTATTGAAATTGTGCACCTGTGACCTTAATGTAAGCATGACAGGCATCATGGAATTCGAATTGTTTGCTTGGAAATTGCAGATCTCATGGTGGTCTTGTGATGCATAGTTTGTAAAGCACGGAACTTGTACGCCCCCAGTAAGTGATTATCACACTGCTGGAGGGTATAGAAAATGGTATATAAGTTGGAAGGAGTCCGAATAAATTTGGCTTCAGTCCTGATCGGACTGTTCCCAGAAGAACTGCCTCCAAGTGATCTCTTCTCGCCATCCAGATTCTCCGGTACGGGTCCTAACCCACCCTTGGTCAGTGCTGGTCACCAACAGCTTTGGCTCACGAACAGGGAACTGACTCCGGTAATTGTATATATATATGTTCCCCGTTGGTTCATTCATCTCGTTTCTGGACGAACCTTGCCTTAGGGTGCTGCAGCCCCCCGGAGTGCGTGGGTCGATAGGCAATCAGAGTGGTTGTTTAGCATCGCCGACGGACTGTGCGACTTATCGCCATGTAGAGTGATTCAATCCTTGTAAAATTACTGTAAAATTACTGCATATTGTGTGTATTGTTTGTTATTACAGTTATGGGGAACTGCGGCTCCAAGGAAAGGAGAGCCTATATTCGTATTATGTGTAAAGCTTTGAAACATAAAGGGGTAAAGGTAAGTAGAGATAAAGTAAATTCTTTTCTAGATTTTGTACAGAAAGTTAATCCATGGTTCCCGGATCAGGGTACTTTAAAATTAGAAACATGGGATGAGGTAGGCAAAAATATGAAAAAATGGTATGATAATCATGGTGCAACTCAGATGCCACAAGATTCTTATTCCCTATGGAACATCTTATGGGAAGCATTGGTACTTAATCCTAATTATGGTTCTTTTCCCAGGAGTGATTCAGAATCTGAGGAGGATGAGACGCTAGAGGAGATAATTCCGGAGACCACTCATCTCCTGGGGATGATGCAGAATTAAATGAGGAAGCAGCTAAATATAATAATCCTGATTGGCTAGATTTTTCTTTCCCTGTGGTCTATAAAAATAGGGCTATGTTACCATTTAGCGACCAAAGAGTAGAACTGCCAAAGAAATATTTGCCGGGAATTCAAGGGACTATACAAAAGGCTTTAGTATCAGAAGACTCTCTTCTTTGTTTTCCTGTTGATATAGAATTTGAACCCCCTAAATGGGAACCTATACCAATGAAATTATTAAAAGACTTGAAAGCTGCTTGTCATGATTATGGCCCAACAGCTCCATACACGTTAGCCTTCTTAGATGGGCTATGTGCTTGGTGGATGACTCCTTATGATTGGTTTCAAGTGGCTAAAGGATATTTGACAGGAGGACAATTTGTGCTATGGAAAATGGAGTATAAAGAGTTAGTTAAAAGGAAAGTTGTAGAGCAGAATCTTACTAAACGAAGTCCAGAGCGGGGTAATGTCACCATGGATATGTATATGGGAGTAGGAGAATATCGTAATACCCAGGCTCAAGCACAATTGCATACAGATGTACTTACGGCAGTGAGTGATTTAAGTGTTATAGCCTGGAAGCAGTTACCTTCTCCCGATCATACCACGCCTGGCCTTACCACTGTAAAGCAAAGATCAGATGAGCCATATGAAGAGTTTATTGCTAGATTGACAGATGCAGTAGGAAAGTTAGCCATAAACAAAGTAGCTGAAGACCTTATTATTAAACAATTGGCTGTTAAAAATGCTAATAACACTTGTTAGGCTTTAATAAGACTGATAAAAAAAGACTGGCAATATACTTGATTATATCAAACAATGCTAACAATAATTATGATGATTAAAAATCCTTCCTTCTTGCCACCCTTGCTGCACCTCTCTCTAAAGTTTTCCTTAAAGTTAAGATACTGAAATAAAGCCTGAACTTAGTCACACTTTTCTTTTCCTTA
>NW_007261622.1:0-2777 GCF_000164805.1 Carlito syrichta | reverse complement strand
AAAAAATGGTAATCCTTTAAATCAGTAACGAGCCACCCCTGGGAGTACAGGACTGAACTTGTGTTCCTCCACCACAACAATATTAACTCTGGACGTCCCGGTAACCCAATTCCTGTGGGAGAAGGGCCCTCTCCCAGAAGGAATAGTGGGTGTAATATTAAACAGGAGTTCCTTGTCTTTACAAGGAATTTCCATTATTCCTGGAAGTGGTGGATTCGGATTACACAAGAGAAATCCAGGTGCTTGTTGCTCCCCCTAGCAAAACTGCAGTTTAACAAAGGTCAGAGAATAGCCCAGTTGCTGCTCCTGCCTTATCATAAAACAGGTAAAATTAACTAACCTGCCTAGAAGTAACTCTGGATTTGACTCTAGTGATGTTGCTTTTTGGGTTCAGGAGGTTACTAACCCTAGACCTCTAGAAGACATATATATATAAGGAGTTAAGATTAAAGGCTTATTGGACACTGGAGTCGATGTTTCCTGTATTACCGGGAAAGTTGGCCTGCTTCTTTGTCTACTCAAAAAAGCTCCTTCAGGACTCATAGGCATTGGTCAAGTACCCTCAGTAGCCAAAATTCACATATTTTAAATTGGACAGATAGTAAGACTTCAAAACCCTTTTGCCCATACGTTATTCCATCTATCCCCTTTATATTATGGGGAAGAGATATTCTTGCTCAAATAGCATGCATTTTTATGGGGAAGAGATATTCTTGCTCAAATAGCATGCATTTATATAGCCCTAATGATAAAACTTCAGCACAAATGCTGTAGATAGGCTATGATCCTTTTAAGGGACTTGGTAAAGACAGACAGAGAATACAAAAACTTACTCTAGTGAATGAAAAAACAAACCGAGCTGGCATTGGCTATTCAAATTTATCCTATAGGCCATTGTTGTTAAGGTTGCATGTCAATAAGCCAGGATTGGGTAAAACAATGGCCTATACCATCTAAGAAACTTAAGGCAGCAAAAGATTTGGTGCAACAGCAGTTAAAAGCTGATCTATAATTGTTATAAAGAAAAAATAAAACAAATACTTAGAGTTATGTGTAAGGTGAAAATGCAGATGTATTCTACTTTAAATTAATAAGAAAACTTGAAAAATATGTTGACAGGTATTTGGAGGATGGTAATTCACAAAGAATTTTTTACATATTATTCATTATAAAATTAAATAGGATTTTATTTTGTGTATTTAAGTTACAATTTTTCTCATACAAATTTACCTTATTCACAACTTTATATACAGTATATCAAATGATTAAGGCAGGGAGGAAACTGAGAACAAAAAGAAATAATAAGAATGAGAAAATCAGTGGGAAAACTTTCAAACTGAGTATGAAAGCCTACAGATTCTAAATACTACTATGGAAAAATTTATGCTGTATAATGACTGTAGTTCTATCATTTCATTTTAGAAGTATACCCTTGAATCCTCAGCCAAAATAAGTAATGTTAGTGCCATGAAAATTGAATTGGTAAGGAAGCAATTTTATAACTCTAGGGCATGGCTAAAACCTAACATGGCAAGCACTAGAAAACATAGCATTCTGATTAAGGATTGTCTGGATTGGCTCTCCTGGTCAGTTAAATTATCCCAAGAGCCATCTAATTACTAGGAAATGCTCATATGAGATGAGAATCCCATTTATTCCCATGCATGCAGTTTTGCTTCTGCAGGGGAATGTTAGGAGGGGACTGCTAGATGCCATGCTCTACATTACTCGCAGACTATGCCTTCAATAACATATATCTTGGAAGCCACACGTGATTTGAGTCATAGAAAGAGGGAACTTTAAAAACAAAATGTAGCTTAAACATAATTTACCTCATCTGCCAAGGACATTATAATTTCTTAATTATTACATGAGCCACATTTTACATAGTGATTAAATTCAGACTAACTAAAGGGTTGGATGTTTCAAGGATGTTTATTAAAGCAATCATTCTCTTTAGTAAAAAGGGTTAATAGGGAAAATCTTCATAGCCATTGTCATAGGGAAAATACAGTTGGCAGTTTATCTTAAAACATTTCATTAATAATGCATTATCTTATCACATTATCTACAAGAACCTTGTTATTAAATATGTGGTTTGCAGATCAGCAGCTTGGACATCACCTGGGAAATTGTTAGAGATATTAATAGGTCAGAAATAGTCTCATTTCTGATCTTTTGTACATGGCCTGGGTCCACTGAATCAGACCCACTAAATCAAAATCTGCATTTCAACGAAATCCTCTAGGGTAAATGTTGACATTTGAAGTTTGTAAAGACTGGAGCATAATAGGATAGTCATTGAAACCATGCCCTCTTAATTCAAGAGGATCATGTTTTCCAATGATAGCAGTGCCTTCAAAACTGCTTCCCACGGCACAATTTTTTTTTTGGCATTTAACCCAAGAGTTAGCTTTATTAGTTAATTGTCTGTTTTAATATTCTCCTTAAATAATAATGATAATAATAATAAACAATAATAAATTGCAAGCGTTCAAAGCAAATTCTGGGTAAACAAAATAAGAAAGGTTTTCACCTCCTTTGTCCCCTCTCATCCCCATATGTACTTGAAAAGTCATTTCAAGTTTCCACATGGCTTGATAGGTCTCTTCTCTAGGGGGTGGCTGGGACAAAAGAATGTTAAAAAATTCCTTGTTGTTCTATGATAAATTTCTCTCAAGTTTATATCTCAACACTGACATAAACCACGTCTTTTGAAAACTGCTAGTCTTCATACTGTCTCTCCCTCCTCCCACACTCTTTTAAAGATCATTTCA
>NW_007261621.1:5586-10663 GCF_000164805.1 Carlito syrichta | reverse complement strand
GGAGGGTGGGCCCTCTGGCAAGGACATGCCCCTGCACCAGGCCATCCCTCTGGGCAGACTTGGCGGGTGAGTCCAGCTGCTCACTCCGGGTTTTCAAGTCTTCTGAAGGGAGTGGGTCTCACAGTGGGGCTCTGAGAGGGGTGTGAAGGTCAGCATGGGTGCTCACACCTGGCACTTTTTGAGGCTGAGGCAAGAGGATGGCCTGAGTCCCCATGTTGAAGACCAGACCGGGCACCTTGATGAGACTTTGTCTCTACAAGAAACCATAAAATGAGCTGAGCATGGTGGCGCATGCCTATCATTCTGGCCACTCAGGAGGCCATGGTGGGAGGATCGCTGGAACCCAGGTGGTAGAGGGCATGGTAGCCAAGAACGGGGCCCTGCGCTCTTGCGTTGGTGACACAGCTTGTCTCTGAGTCAGTATAATAATAACAACAAACACCACCAAAACCACAGGCCATGCTCTGGGGCTTATCCTGGCAACCCGGACCTTCAGAGGCAGATGTGAGTGGACGCCCAGCTTGGGACATTGGGTGAGACCTCGTCTTGGCCACCAAAAATAAATCCAAAGATTAGCTGGGTGTGGTGGCACAGGCCTGTTTTTCCAGCCACTCGGGTGGCTGAGATGGGAGGATTGTCTGAGTCTGGCAGGTGAAGTCCACGGTGTCTGTGAGCATGCCCCTGCACTCTGGACTGGGTGATAGAAAGGGACCCTGACTCCAAATAATCATAAACACCACCACCATCACCACCAGCAGCCCTGAGATCCAGCTATGGGAGATGAAAGGGCACATTCTGGCCTGTCAGTCATGGAAGGTTTCAAACGTGGCCACCGGGAATGTCAGTCCTGTGCCATTGGCTATGCACCCCTGCAGGCCTGCCTCCACCCTCCACACCTGTGACCCACAGCAGAGACTCTTGTGAGCTCATAGAACAAACGGCCCCAAGTTAGGGTGGCCATGGGGCACAGAGCAATAAAAGAGGTCCGGCAACACCCTGGCCAGCCCAGATTCCACTAGTCCATTCTGACACTTTTGGGTTGGGGGAGGTACCCTTCCTCTCCCTATCACTCCTCATCCACTGCTCAAGCGGAACTTTCCCTGGGGAGCTGTGGACGCCTGTCATGATGCACGAGAAAGGTGTCTTTTTGGCACCAGAGTCTCCATCGGATGAGCTGGGGTGTGGTGGCACAATCGTGGCCCCCGGGACCTGGACATGAGGGGCTCAGGCGGACCTTCAGTTTCAGCCCCCAAGCAGCCGCTACTCTGGGGGCCACAATGCCACACTTGATTTAGGGTACCTCTCACTGACATGAGATCTGGCCACATCGCCAGGGCTGGTCTCTGACCGCTGGGCTCAGGCAGCCTCCTGTCTCGGACTCCCAGAGTGTGGGGCTGACGGCTGTGGGCCACAGTGCCCGGCATGGTCTCCCACGTTCTGTCCACGGGGGTGATGCAATGGAATGCCTCGGGATGGAGACCTCCACATCCCGTGTAGCTGGGACCGCGGGCACCACCATGCACAACTCCAGTTGTTGCGTTCTGGGGAACAATGTGGTCTTGCTACATGGCCTAGACTGGTCTCAAACTCCAGGCCTGCAAGGGTCCCTGCCTCAAACTTCCAAAGCCACAGTACGATTGTCTGCTGATCCACCTTCATTCAGGAACTCTAGGCCCAAGCCTGGGGCCTCCTTACCAATTAATCTGTCTGTTCATGATGATCCCAACTCCATACACAAATGGATGCTCTCCTTTTTCCTTTTTTCCTTTTTGTCTTTGAGTTGAGCTCTCACCCATAACCCAGGTTAGAGGGAGGTGGCTCACTCCCAGCCAATGCAGCCTCAGACTGCTGGGCTCCGGTGAGCTTTCCCCTGCCTTCTGAGTAGCCAGAATGAGAGGCACATTCCACCACGTCCAGCTCATTTGGATGGAGGGTAGAGACGGGGTCTCACCAAGTTGCCCGAGTGGGTCTTGGCCCGTAGGCTTGGACCCACCACTCTGACTACAAAAGTGCTTGGATGACAAGTTTGAGCCTACGAACCCAGTCTCAGTCCTTCTTGAAAACAAATCAGAAGGCCTGGTGCAGTGGTCCACGCCCGGAATCCCAGCAATCTTGGAGGCTGAGGCTGGAGAATGGCTGGATCCAAAGAAACCAAGGTCAACCAGGGTCACACAAGGAGACCCCATATCCACATCCAATCAAACAGGGGGTCTGGCGTCGAGGTGCCCATCGTTCTGGCCACATCAGAGGCTGAGGCAGAAGGATCACCAGAGACTGCAATTTTGAGGCTGGCAGTGAGCCACGGTCATGTCCCCGGTCCCCTGCCAAGGTCACAGAGCCAGACCCTGTCTCCAAAAGCATCAGAATCATGCACATATTCTCAACTGAGTGTGGTGTGTGACTGGCTTTTGAACCAGGAAAAATCGTATTGGAAGGGAAGAAATGTCCCCAGGTGAGGGATGTGTACCTGGCCTTTCTTGGCAGAGTTCCTCATTGCTGAGTCAGAGTGTCGGCCTGCCTGGGGCACATTTCTCACCTCAGAGAGGACAGCCAGCAGAAACCTGGCCAGGTATCCTTGGGAACTGTCACACCAAATCATGGGCAGCCATTTTGGGGGACTTGGACTGGAGAGTGCTGAACTTGGGGGACCCTCACATGTTTTACGTTGTGGGGGGGAAGGACTGAGGGCAGAAGATTTGCATGAGAATGGATTTCTTTCTTTCCTTCTTTTCTTTCCTCACTAGGTTGCTGAGGCTGCTCTCTAACCTCCCAACTCAGGCCATCCTCTTGGCCTGAGCCTCCAAATCTGCTGTGATCACAGGTTTTCCATTTGGGCAACATCTGGGTCTTCCTGCCTGGTCTTGAACTCTGGGCCGGAGGCTATACTCTCGCCAAGGCTTGTCCTCACCCAAGGTTTTCTGGGATTTGCTTGAGGTCGATGGGGCTTACTAGGGTGTCCAGCCTGGTCTTGAGCTCCTGGGCTCTGGCCATCTTCCCATCTTGGCCTCGCCAAGTGCCAAGGAGACAGGCATAAGTTGCCTGGACATCCTCATACCCCCGCAGATTTGAGAGTCACGCCCTCTCTTTCACAAAAGTGGCCCCTGGGAGGAGCATTTGGGTAGACACTTGGGAAGAAGGCAGGCAGAGGTGTGGGCACCCAGGCGGAGACACGACCCTGAGTCAGATGCTCCCCCAGATGAGGGCTTGGTGGGCAATTCTGTCCACACTTTCCAGGGTCCTGGGTCCTCAGAAGGGAGTGGGCCTCATGGTGGAGCCCCGAGAGGAGAGTGGAGGCTGGGCATGGGGGCTCATGCCTGTCATCCCAATGTTCTGGGTGGCCAAGGTGAGAGGATGGGCTGAGGCCCCAGGTTTGAGACCCACCTAGGCACCTTGGCGAGACCACCTCTCCATGAAGCCAAAAAATGAGTCAAGCGTGGTGGTTCATGCCTGACGTTCTGGCCACTCGGTGGCTGCCATGGGAGCAGCGCCGAAGCCCAGCATGTGGAGGCCGCAGTGACCGAGAGCAGGCCTCTGCACTTCAGTTTGGGCAACAGAGTGGATCTCTGACTCAGAACAATAATACCAACCACCAACACCACCACAAACACAGGCCATGATCAGGGGCTTAACCTGGTATTACGGCCTTTCAGAGGCCCAGGTGTGTGGATGGGCTGAGACTGTGGGTTCAACACCAACCCATGACACAGGGTGAGACCTCACCTCGGCCATCAAAAATAAATCCAAAGATTAACCAGACGTGGTGGAGCAAGCATCTGGTTCCAGTCACTTTGAGGGCTGAGGTGGGAGGACCGTATGAGCCTGGCAGGTGGAGTCCACGGTGGCCGTGAACATGCCCATGCTCTCTGGCCTTGGCATCAGGGAGCCTCAGGAGCAAGAAGCCTCAGGAGCAGGACTCCAACTCCAAATAATAATAATCACTACCACCACCCCACCACCACCCCTGACACCCAGCATGAGGAATCACCATCAGGGATGGGAGAAGAAAAGGCATTTTCTGACCTGTCGTTTGTGGGAGGTTTCAAAAGAAGCCACTGTGCACATCCGACCCTCACTTGGTCACGTACCCCAGAAGGCCAGCCTCCACCCTCCACACTTGTGTCCCATGGCAAAGGTGAGTTTCAGCTCACAGAACAGACGACACTGTGCTAGGGTGGGGAGAGGGCCCCTTCCTTTCCCGATCAAATCATCGTTATCCACCCAAGTGGGCATTTCCCTGGGGAGTCCTGGATGCCTCTTGTGACACACGTGAGAGGTGCCTTTGGTGTC
This sequence comes from Carlito syrichta, assembly GCF_000164805.1. Taxonomy (NCBI): domain Eukaryota; kingdom Metazoa; phylum Chordata; class Mammalia; order Primates; family Tarsiidae; genus Carlito; species Carlito syrichta. The sequence continues at coordinate 6,376 of NW_007261621.1, read as the reverse complement.
ACCAAAGTCTCCATCGGTAGGACTGGGTTCCAGTGGCATGATCATGGTTCCCAGGGCCTTAACCTGCGGGGCTCAGGCGGTTCTCCCACCTCAGCCACCAAGCAGCCAGTACTCTGGGGGCCACCATGCATGACTCGATTTTGGGGATGTCTCACCGAGACGTATTCTGGCCACATCACCTGGGCTGGTCTCCGACTTGGGGACTCAGGCAGTCTCCAGCCTCGGAATCCCAGTCTGTGAGTCTGACTGTGTTGAGCCATAGTGTCCATCTTGGACTCACAATTGTTGTTGATAGGGGTGAAACAGAAGCACGCCCCGAGATGGAGGCTACTGCATCCCATATATCTGTGACCAAGGGTGCCACGCACGGCTCCAGTGTTTGCATTCTGGGGAGTGATGAGGTCTCCCTTTGTGACCCAGGCTGGTCTCAAACTCTCGGGATCCAATGTTCCCCCACCTCAACCTCTCAAAGCCACAGCCCACTTGTCTGCCCATCCACCATCTTTCTTGAACTCTAGGCCCAAGGCTGGACCCTCTGTCCCAAATGATCTCTGTTCATGGTGATTCCAGCTTCATACACAAATGGTTGCTCTTCTTTTTTTTCTTTATTCCTTTTTTTCTTTGAGTTGGAGTCTCATTCCTTCACCCAGAGTGGAGGGCGATGGCTCTCTCTCATCCACCGCAACCTCAGGCTGCTGGACTCCAAACGAGCCTTTCCTCAACCTTCTGAGGAGCTAAAATGAACCTGTGCATATCAACACGCCTGACTCATTACTGATGGAAGGTAGAC
>NW_007261621.1:0-5566 GCF_000164805.1 Carlito syrichta | reverse complement strand
GCAACCTCAGGCTGCTGGACTCCCGCGAGCCTTTCCTCAACCTTCTGAGGAGCCAGAATGACAGGTGCATACCTCCACGCCTGACTCATTACCGATGGAAGGTAGACACGGGGTCTCACTGAGGTGCCCAGGCGGGTCTCAGCCAGTGGACTTGGGGCAGCCATAGGCCTCAAACACCCAAAGCAATGGGATGATGAGGCTGAGCCTTCAAACCTGGCCTCAATCCTTCATCAGAAATGAATCAGAAGGTCTGATGTGGCTGTTCACGCCTGGAATCTCAGTGCTCTCAGATGTTTAGATGGGAAGATGGTTGGAGTCCAGGAGTCCAAGGCCTGCCTGGGCCAACCTGGGACATGCAGGGAGATCCCATCTCTGCACAAATCCAAACAGGGTGTCTTGGGTCGTGGTGCCCATCATGCTGGCCACACTGAAGACTGAGGAGGGAGAATTGCTGGAGCTCGCAATTTTGAGGGGGCAGAGAATGACAGTCGTGTCCCCAGGCCCCAGCCAGGACCATAGAGATAGACCCTGTCTCCAAGAACATCAGAATCTTACAAGAATTCTCAACTGCACATAGTGTGTTCACAAGTCGACTGGCTTTGGAGGTAGGAAAAATGGCATTGGGAGAGCTGGATGAACTCGGCCAGGGAGCCTCAGGAACTGTCACACCAATTGTTGGCAGCCATTGGGGGGATTGGGGCTGCCTGGTGTTGAACATGGGGGATCCTTGTATGTGGGGGGTGCAGTGGTAAGGACTGGGGGAAGAATATTTGCAGGAGAATTTCTTTCTTTCTTTCTTTCTTTCTTTCTTTCTTTCTTTCTTTCTTTCTTTCTTTCTTTCTTTCTTCTCTTTCTTTCTTTCTTTCTTTCTTTCTTTCTTTCTTTCTTTCTTTCTTTCTTTCTGTCTTTCCTTGTTTCTTTCTTCCCTTTTTTATTGCCTTACAAGTTTGCCCAGGCTGCTCTCAAACTGCCCAACTTGGGCCATCGTCTTGGCCTGGGACTCCCAAACTGCTGTGATCACCAGCTTTCCATTTATTCGACATCTTGGTCTTCCTGCCTGGTCTTGAACTCTGGACTGGAGGTGATCCTCTCACCAAGGCCTGTCCTCATCCAAGGTTATTTGCATTTTGCTTGGGTTCGAGTTCGGGGCTTGCTATGGTGTCTAGCCTGGTCTCGAGCTCCCAGGCTCTGATCATCTTCCCGTCTTGGCCTCCCTGAATGCTGAGGAGACAGTCGTGAGTTACCCAGCCGTCCCCATCCCCCAAAGGTTTGAGAGTCATGCCCTCACTTTCCCTGAGGTGGTCCAAGGGAGGAGCAAGTGGGTCCAACCTGGGGAACAAAGTGGTCGGAAGTGTGGATGCCCCAGCCTAGACACGCCCCTGCACCAGGCGCTCCCCCGGGGATTGCTCGGTGGACAACTCTGGCTACCCTCTTCTGTTTCCTGTGTCATCAGAAGGGAACAGGCCTCATGGCGGAGCCCTGAGATGGGTGTGGAGGCTTGTCATGGGGGCTCACGCTTATCACTCTGGTGCTTTGGAAGGTTGTGGTGAGAGGATGGCCTGAGCCACCATGTTCGAGATAAGCCCGGGCACCTTGGAGAGAACTTGTCTCTACAAGAAGCCAAACAAATGAACTGAACATGGTGGCACACACCTGTCGTTCTGGCCATTCATGTTGCTGCAGCACGAGGATTGCTAGAGCCCAGCTGGTGGAGGCTGCAGTGGACAAGAGTGAGCCTCTGCACTCCAGCCTGGGGTACAGCTTGATCCGAATCAGAATAATACCCACCACCACCACAACCACAGGCCAGGCTCATGGGCTCAGGCTGGCATCTCGTTTATTCAGAGGTCAAGGCAGGTGGACAGCCTGAGCCTGTGTGTTTGAGATCAGCCCAGGACACTGGGTGGGAGGATCGCCTGAGCCCAGCTGGTGTAGTCCGTGGTGGCTGTGAGCATGCCTCTGTGCTCAGGTCTGGGCGAGAGGGTGGGATTCTGACTCCAAATACTAATAATCACCACCAAGGCCACCACTGCCACCCCTGTCACCCAGTGCGAGGAGTCACCCACAGGTATGGAGAGTAAATGTCCTTTTCCCCCAGTCATTTGTGGGAGGTTTCAAAGGTGGCCACCAGGTACGTCCATCCCGTGCCTTCATCCACGCATCCCAGAAGGCCTACCTCCATCCTTCACACTCATGTCCCATGGCAAAGATGCGTGTGAACTAATGGAACAGAAAGCCCTGATTTAGGGTGTCCATTGGGCACAGAGTGATCAAAGTGGATCAGGAATGCTATGGCCAACCTAGGTGCCAGTCACCTGGTCCGCCACCTTTGGGCGGGGGAAGGGCCACTTCCTCTCTGGATCAATCCATTGTCCACCACCCATGAGGACCTATGGGTGGGGACCTGTGGATGCACGTCGTGATGCACGTGGGAGCTGTATATTTTATCGTCGAGGTCTCTGTCGGCCTGGCAGGGATGCAGAACCATGATCATGACTCCGGATCCTTGAACAGTGGGGCTCAGGCAGTCCTCCCGCCTCAGCCTCCGAGAAACTAGGACTCCAGGAGCCACAACGACTGACTCGATTTTGGGAACCTCTTGCCGAGATGAGGTCTGTCAACATTGCCCAGGCTGGTCTCCAACCCATCGTCCCAGGCAGCCTCCTAACTCAGTCTCCCAGGGTGCAGGTCTGATGGTCATGAGCCAGGGTGCCCAGCCTGGACTCGCAAGTTCTGTCCATGGGGAAGACAAAAATAATGACCAGGGTTGCAGGCCACTGCATCCCATAAAACCAGGACCGTAGAAGCCACCAGGCATGATTCCAGTGTTAACATTCTGGGGAATAACAAGGTCCTGCTTCGTGGCCCAGGCTGGTCTCGATCTCCCAGGATACAGCGGTCCCCTACCTTGGCCTCCCAAAGCCCCAGTCTGATTGTCTGCCAATCAACCGTCTTTCAGGAACTCTAGGCCCCCAAGGCTGGGGCCACCTTCCCAAATGATCTATGTCTGTTCATGATGATCCCAACTCCGCACACAAATGGATGCTCTTCCTTTTTTCCTTTTTTCTTTGAATTGAAGTCCTACTCTGTCTCCCAAGTTGGAAGGCACTGGCTCACTCCCGGCCATCGCAGCCTCGACCTGCTGGGCTCCAGCAAGCCTTTCCAGGGGCTTTTGAGAAGCCAGAATGACAGGCGCACACTGACCACTCCCAGTCACTTGGGATGGAGGGTAGAGACAAGTCTTGCTGAGGTAAGTGGGAAGATCATGGCCCAGAGGCTTGGACTTGCCGCTGGCCTCCACCTCCCAAAATGCTGGGATGATGAGGATGAGCACCAGATGTTGGAGCTGGAAGGTTGTGAGTTTGGGGGACCCTCACATGTGGGGGTTGGGAACAGAAGGGTTAAGGTCAGAAGGTTTGCAGTAGAATGAAAGTCTTTGTTTCTTTTTTCTTTCTTGATTTCTTCTTTCTATTATTCCTTTCTTTCTTTCTTTCTTTTCTTTCCTCACTATAGTGCCCAGGCCATTCTCAAACCTCCCAAGTCAGGCCATCCTCTTGGTCTGGGCCTCCAAAATTGCTGCAATCACAGGCTTTCCATTTGGTCAGCATCCTGGTCTTCCTGTCTGGTCCTGAATTCTGGGTCAAAGGCGATCCTCCCGCCAAGGCCTGTCCTCATCCAAGGTATTCTGGGTTTTGCTTGGGGTCGAGGTTGGGGCTTTCTATGGTCTCCAGCTAAGTCTCAGCTCCTGGACTTCGGCCATCTTCCCATCTTGGCCTCCCCACAGTGCTGAGGAGACAGGTGTGAGTCACCCCACTGGCCAACCCCAGTGGTTTGAGAGTCACGCCCTTGGGCAACCCGGTGGATACATGCCCCTATGCCAGGTGATCCCCCGTGGTGGGCTCAGTGGGTGACTCAAGCTGCCGTCTTCAAGGTCCCATGTCATCTGAAGGGATGGACCTCTGAGTAGGGCCCCAAGGGGGGTGTGAATCACAGTCGCACGCCTGTCAACCTCACGCTTTGGTAGGCCGAGGTGAAAGGATGGCCTGAGCCTTTGGATTCGAGACCTGCTCGGGCAGCTTGGTGAGAGCTCATCTCTACAACAAGAGAAAAAATGAGCCAAGCTTGGTGGCACACCCCTGCCATTTCACCCACTAAGTAGGCCATGGAGGGAGGATCATTGGAGCCAGATGGTGGAGGCTGCGGTGACCTAGAGTGGGCCACTGTGCTCTGGCCTGGGCAATAGATTATGATTCCCACTCCAAATAATAATAATCACCATCACTGCCACCACCGCTGCCCTTGCCACCCAGCGAGAGGAGTCACCCTCAGGGATGAGAGAGAAAAAGGCACTCCCCCTGTGTTGTTTGCAGGAGGTTTCAAAGGTGGCCACTGGTCAAGTCCATCCTGTGCCTTTGGCCATGCATCACAGAAGGCCTACCTCCACACTCCACACTCATGCTCCATGGCAACGATGAGTATGAACTTATGGAACAGATACCCCGAGTAAAGATGGCCGTCAGACACAGAATGATCAAAGCGGCCCAGAACACTGTGGCCAGCCCAGGTTCTGGTCACCTGATCTTCCAAATTCGAGTGGGGGGAGGGCCCCTTCCTCTCCCAATCACTCCATCGTCCTCTGACCACGTGAACCACTCACTGGGGGGCTGTGGATGACAGTCGTGATACACGTGGGTTGTGTCTTTTTTGCCACCAGAGTTTCCGTTGGCCTGGTAAGGTGCAGCAGCACAATCGTAGCTCCTGGGGCCTCGAACAGTGGGATGGAAGAGGTCCTTCCATTTCAGCCCCCTTGCAGCCAGGACTCCTGGGGCCACCACAAAAGACCAATTTTGGGAACTTCTCATTGAGACTATGTCTGTCAATGTATCCCAGGCTCATCTCCGAACCCTGGGCTCAGGCAGCCTCCCAGCTCGGTGTTCCAGGGCACAGGGCTGATGGCCGTGAGCCACAGTGCCCGGCCAGGAATCACACATTCTATCAGTGGGGGCAATGTAAAGGAACGCCCTGGGATGGAGGCCGCCGCATCTTGTGTAGCCGGGACCATGGGCGCCACCATGTGTGATTCCAGTATTTGTGTTCTGGGGAGTGACAAGATCTCATTAGGTGGTACAGGCTGGTCTGGAACTCCTGGACTTCAATGGTCCCCCACCTTGGCCTCCCAAAGACACAGCCCGATTGTTTGCTGATGCACCATCTTTCAGGAACTCTAGGCCCTAGGCTGAGGCCTCCTTCCAAAATGATCTCTGTCTGTTCACGATGATCCCAACTCCATTCACAAATGGATGCTATTCTTATTTTCCTTTTTTCATTTTTTTCTTTGATTCAGCGTCTCACTCCGAGACCTAGGTTGGAGGGTGGTGACTCGCTTCCAGCCACCACAGCCTTGGCCCACTGGGCTCCTGTGAGCTTTTCCCTGGGCTTAGGAAGAGCCAGAACAACAGGCGCATGCCAATGCCCGGCTCTTTTGGGATGGAGGGTAAAGACGAGTCTCGCTGAGGTGTCCGTGCAGGTCTTGGCCCATGGGCTCGGGCCGAACGCTGGCCTCGGC
>NW_007261620.1:10041-11740 GCF_000164805.1 Carlito syrichta | reverse complement strand
CTCATTATCCCAGAGCATTGGAATACAAGGGAGGCGGCCACCCCTAGCCCGTGTGTGTGGGACCTGCCTGGGCAACTAGGTGAGAACTCGTCTCTAGTCTTCATCCCAAATAAGCCGGACATGGTGGCGGGCACCTTTCATTCCTTCTCCCCGGATGACTGGGGGGCAAAGACTCACCAGAGCTCAGCAAGCTGAGTCTGTGCTGGTCAGGAGCAAGCCACTGCCCTCGAGCCTGGGTGATGGAGTGATACTCTGATTTAAAAAAAAAGGAAATAAAATAAGAGCATCTATTTGTGTATGAAGATGGGATCATCCTGAACAGACAGAGATCATTTGGGAAGGATGCCTCAGTCTTGGGTGTAGAGTTCCCAAATGACAGTGTATCAGCAGACAATTGGGCAGTGGCTTTGGGAGGCCAAGACAGGGGAACACTGGAGACTGGGAGTTCGAGACCAGCCTGGGCCACATAGCGAGACCTAGTTCCCCATATTGCAAACTGTCGGATCATGTGTGGTGGTACCCACGATCCCAACTACATGGAATGCAGTGGCCTCCGACCCAGGGTGGGTCTTTGCATCAACCCGGCCGACAGTACGTGTGAGTCTAGGTCAGGCACCATGGCACACAGCCGGCAATCCCGGGGCCTGTGAGGCCAAGGCTCAACCTGGGCTATGTGGCCAGAACTCGTCTTGGTGAAAGGATCCCAAATGGAGTCAGGTGTGGTGGTCCCCAGAGTCCAAGCTTTTGTGGGCTGAGGCAGTAGGACCACCTGAGCCCCACAGGTTGAGGTCCTGGAAGCCACAATCGTGCCGCCACACTCCAACACGGCATTGGAGACTCCACTGACAAAAAAACGCTTCCTTCGTGCGTCAGGATGGGTGCCCACAGTTCCCCAGGGAAAGGTCCACATTGGCCTGGGATGATGGAGTGATCGGGAGAGGAAGATGTCCTCACCCCAGTCAAAGATGACAGACCAGGTGACCAGAACCTGGGCTGGCCACAGCGTTGCCAGTCTGCCTTGATTGCTCTATGCCTGATGGCCACCCAACTTTGGTCAGTCCGTTCCATGAGACCACACACGTCTTTTCCTTGTGGCAGGAGTGTGGAGGGTGGAAGAAGGCCTTCTGGGATGCATGTCTGAAGACACAGGATGGATGTGCCCAGTGGCCACCTTTGAAACCTCCTGCTAATGACAGGCGGGAAAGTGCCGTTTCCACTCCCATCCCTGATTATGATTCCTCATGCTGGATGGAGGTGGAGGTGGTGGTGTGTTTGGTGGTGATGATTTTTATTTGGAGTCAGAATTCCACTCTTTCACCCATGCCAGAGTACAGGGTCACGCTCACGGCCACCACGGATTCCACCTGATGGGCTCAGGTGATCCTTCTGCCTCGGGTCCCCGAGTGGCAGGAACCACAGACCCGAGCCACCACGAGAGGCTAATCTTTGTATTTATTTTTGATGGCTGAGATGAGGTCTCGGGCTGTGTCCCAGACTGGTGTCTAACCCACAGGCTTGAGCTGTTGAACCCCTGGGTTTCTGAAAGGCCAGGATGCCAGGCTGAGCCGGTGAGCAAGGCTTGTGCTTGTGGTGGTGGTGGTTGGTATTATTCTCAGTTGCAATCTCACTCTGTCACCCAGGTCGGGGAGCAGTGGCCCGCTCTCGGCCACCACGGCCTGCACCGGCTGGTCTACGGCAA
>NW_007261620.1:0-10021 GCF_000164805.1 Carlito syrichta | reverse complement strand
GGGCTGGTCTTGAACCGGGGCTCAGGATATCCTCTGTCCTTGCCCTCCCAATGTGCCTCGATGACAGGTGTGAGACCACACGCCTGGCCTCCACATCCCTCAGGGATCCTGCCCATGAATACCTCCCCCCTCCAATGATCTGGGACCCCGGTATGGGTGGTTGGAGTTGCCCGCCATACCCTCTCATGGGGAAGCACCTGGCACAGGGGCATGTCTCCACCAGGGCCCCAAACCCTCCACCTGCCTTGTATCCCAGGGTGAATCCACACGCTCCTACCAGGGGCTTCCTTGGGGAGAAGGAGGGTGTGACTCTCAAACATGTGGGGAGGCAGGGATGGCCGAGTGATTCACTCCGGTCTCTTCTGCACTCAAGGAAGGCCGAGACAGGAAAATAACCGGAACCTGGGAGCTCGAGACAGGGCTGGACATCATAGCAACCCGTACCTCCACACCAAGCAAAACCCAGGAAACCATGATTGAATGCATGCCTTGGTGGGAGGATCACCTCTGGCCCAGAGTTCAAGACAAGGCTGGAAGAACAGAATGTTTACCAAATGAAAAGCCTGTGATCACACCAGTTTGGGAGTCCCAGCTTGAGACGATGGCCCGAGTTAGGTGATTTGAGAGCAGCCTGGGAAACTGAGTGAGGAAAGAAAAGAAAGAAAGAAAGAATGAAAGAAAAGAAAGAAAGAATGAAAGAAAAAAAGAAAGAAATTCTTTCTCCAGCAAATCTTCTGCCCTCAGTCCCTCCCCTTCACCAGCCCCACATGTGAGGGTCCCCCAAGCTTGGCAAGTTCCATCCCCAACCCTGCCCAATGCTGCCTCTGCTTTGGTGTGTGAGTCCCCAAGGCCCCCAAGCCAGGTTCCTGCTGACTTTCCTCTCCAAGATGAATAATGTGCCCCTGGCAGACTGACCCACCGACTCGAAAACGACTACCTTCTGACAAGAAATGCCTGGGACACAACCCTCACCTGGGGACATTTCTTCCCCCCAATCACATTTTTCCAGGCTTTGAAGCCAGTCGGCCTGTGAACACATCACACACAGTTGAGAATCTGTGTATGATTTTGATGTTTTTGGAGACAGGTTTTGGCTATTTGGCCCTGAATGGGTCTTGGGGACATGACCGTCCTTCACCACCAGCCTCGAATCATGGCCTGTGGTGATCCTCCCACCTAGCCACCAGAGTACCCAGGACAATGGGCACCAGGCCAGGGCCTGGACGCACAACCATCATTCTCGGCCAGCCTTGAAATTGCGGGCTTCGGAAATCCTACAACCTCAGCCTCCTGGAGGCCAGGATGAGGGGCATCTCAACCCCAGACCCCATTTGGATGGGTGCAGAGATGGGGTCTCTCTGCATGGCCCAGGCTGGCCTTGGGATTCTGGCCTTCAGTCATCCTCCCACCTTGACCTTCCAGAGTGCTGGGATTCCAGGTGTGAGCTGCAGCACCAGGCCTCTGATTCATTTTTGCTGAAAAATAGAGGCTGGACTTGGAAGGCTGAGGCCAGTGGCCTGACTGAGCCCACAGGCCGAGACCCACTCGACACTTTGGAGAGACCTCGACTCTACCCTCCATCCCAGTGAGCCAGGTGTGGTGGCGCATGCCTGTAGGTCCGGCTGCTTGGAAGTCCAGGGAAAGGCTCGCCAGAGCATGGTGGTCTGAGACTGCAGTGGCCGGGAGCGAGCCACTGCCCTCCAGCCTGGATGACACTGTTAGACTCCGTCTCATATAAAAAAAGGAAAACAAGAAGAGCATCTATTTGTGTATGGAGTTGGGATCATTGTGAACAGACAGAGATCATTTGGGAAGGAGGCTCTGTCCTTGGGACTAGAGTTCCTGAAAGATGGTGGATGGGCAGACAATTGGAGGGTGGCTTTGGGAGGTCGAGGTCTGGAACCACTGTAGTTTGGGAGTTTGGATCCAGCCTGGGCCATGCAGCAAGACCTCGTCACCACCCAGAACGCAAACATTGGAGTCTCGTGTGTTGGCGCCTGTGGTCCTGGCTACATGGGATGCAGTGACTTCTGTCCCAGTATGTTCTTTGCACCACCTCCACTGACTGAATGTGCAAGTCCTGGCTGGACACAATGCCTAACCGCCATCAGGCCCATGACCTGGGAGGCCGAGGTGGGAGACTCCCTGAGACCAGGGGTTGGAGACAAGCCCGGCGAGGTGGCTAGGCTTCGTCTCAGTGAGAGGTCCCCAAAATTGAGTCAGGCGTGGTGGCCACTGGGGTTCCAGCTTTTGGTGCCGAGGCAGAAGAACCGCCTGAGCCCGGCAGGTCAAGGATCTGGGAGACATGATTGTGCCGCCATGCTCCAGTCATGCCGATGGAGCCTCCAGTGAAAAAAAAGACGCCTCCCACGTGCATCACAATGCGTGTCCATGGCTCTACAGGGAATGTTTTGCTTAGGCCTTGGACGATGGAATGATCAGGAGAGGAGCTGCCACACCCCCACCCAAAGGTGACATACCAGGTGACCAGAAACTGGGCTGGCTGTGGCTTTGCCGGCTGCATTGATGGCTCTGTTCTCGATGGCTGCCCTAGCTTGGGGCCTTCTGTTCCATAACTCACACCCATTTTTGCCATGGGGCATGAGTATGGAGTGTGGAGGCAGACCTTCTGGGGTGCGTGGCCAACGGTATGGGAGGGAAATGCCTGGTGGCCACCTTTGAAACTTCCAACAAACGACAGGCCTGAAAGAACCTTTACCTCTTCCATCCTTGAGGGTGACTCCTCTCGATGTGTGGCAGGGGTGGTGATGATGGTGGTGGTGATTATTTTTATTTGGAATCATAATCTAGGTCAGTCACCCAGGCCGGAGCACAGAGCATGTTCATGGCCACTGCAGACTGCAGCTGCAGAGCACAGCCACTGCAGACTGCAGCTGCAGAGCTCAGAAGATCCTCCTGCCTCGGCCTCCGGAGTGGCTGGGCGATGGGCACCATAACCCCAGACCTTCTGTTTGGATGTTGGTGGAGACAGGGTCTCCCTTGCGTGACACCGGGTGGCTTTTCGCTCTTGGGTCCCAGCCATCCTCCCACCTCTGCCTCCCAGAGTGCTGGAATTCCAGGCATTGGCCACCACTCCAGGCCTTCTTTTTCATTTTTGATGAAGTATTGAGGCCGAGTTTGGAGGTTCAGCCTCATTATCACAGCACATTGGAGGGCGAGGCCAGTGGCTGGGATGAGCCCACGAGTTTGAGATGCTCCTGGGCAACTCAGCGAGACCTTGTCTCTAACCTCCATCCCAAATGAGCCAGGCGTGTTGGCACGTGCCTGTCGTTCCTTCTACTAAGATGTCCAGGGGGTAAGTCTCACCAGATCCCAGAGAACCAAGGCTGCAGTGGCCAGAAGCAAGCCACTGCCTTCCAGCCTGGGCAACAGAGTAAGACTGACTTAAAGAAAAAAAGAAAGAAAAGTATCCATTTGTATATGGAGTTGGGATCATAGTGAACAGAGATCATTAGGGAAGGACGCCTCAGCCTTGGGTTTAAAGCTCCCAAAAAAAGTGTATCTGCAGACAATCAGACTGTGGCTTTGGGAGGCCGAGGTGGGGGAATGCGAGAGCCTGGGAGTTCAAGACATACCTGGGCAATGTAGCGAGGCCTCGTTGCTCACCAGAACACAAAACCTTGAGTCGCACATGATGGTGCCCGCGGTCTCAGCTACACAGAATATGGTGGCCTCTGTCCCTGGGTGTGCCTTTGCATCGACCACACCAATAGCATATGCGAGTCCAGGCTGGGAACCATGGCTCATGACCCTGAGCCCCAGGCTTTGGGAGGCTGAGGCGGGAGTCTGCCTGAGCCCTGGTGTTGGACACCAACCCGGGCTACTTGACCAGACCTCATCTCAGTGAGAAGTCCCCAAAATTGAATCAGGCATGGTGTCCCCAAGTCCCAGTTGCTAGGGTGCTGATGCAGGCGGGCCATCTGAGTGCTGCTTGTTGATGACCCAGGAGCCACGATCGTGCCACCACGCACCAGCCTGATTAACAGAGACTCCGGCCACAAAATGTTGGCCTCTCACATGCATCATGATGGGTGTTGATGGCTCCTCAGGGAAAAGTACGCATGGCTGGTGGACAATGGAATTATCAGGATAGGAAGGGGCCTTCCCGCTGCCCGGTGGTGTCAGACCAGGTGACCGGATCCAGGGCTGGTCACATTGCTGCTGGACCACCTTGATCATGCTGTGTCCGATGGCAGCCCTACGATGATTCCACCTGCTCCACGAGCTCACATTCCTCTTTGCCACGGGGCACAAGGGTGGAGGGTGCAGGCAGGCCATCTGGGGTGCCTGGCCAAGGCCATGTGATGGATGTGCATGGTGGCCACCATTGTAACCTCCCATGAACAACAGGCCAGAAAGTGCTTTTTTCTCCCCCCTTCCTGAGGTTGAATCCTCGTGCTGGGTAGCAGGAGTGGTGGTGGTAGTGGTGATGGTGACTATTATTATTTGGTGTCAGAATCCCACTCTGTTGCCCAGACTGGAGCACAGGGGCATGCTCATGATCACCGGGGACTCCAACAACCAGGCTCAGGTGATCCACCCACCTCGGCCACCGCAGTGGCTGGAACCACAGGCCTGTGCCACCATGCCCGACTAATCCTTGGATTTATTTTTGATGGCCAAGATGAGGTCTTGTCCCATATCCTAGACTGGTGGTGAACTCGCAGTCTCAGCTCCTCCACTCGCCTGGGCCGTCAAAGTGCCTGGATGTCAGGATGAACACCTGAGCCCGGCCTTTGGTAGTGGTGGTGGTGGTTGATATTATTATTCTGAGTCAGAGTCCTGCTCTGTCACCCAGGCCAGAGGGCAGGGAACCGCTCTCAGCCACCACCACTTCCAACGGCTGGACTCTGGTGATCCTCCCCCTGTGGCCTCCCGAGTGGCCGGAATGACAGGCACACCCCACAATGCTTGGCTCATATTTTTGACTTCTTGTAGAGACGACATCTTGCCAAGGTGCTCAGGCTTGTCTCAACCTGGGGCCTCAAGCCATCCTCTTGCCTTGGCCTCCCAGAGTGCTAGAATGACAGGTGTGAGCCCTCAAGCCCATTTTTCACAAGCCTCCCAGGGCCCAACAATGAGGCCTACTCCCTTCTGATGACCCTTGACCCCAGATTGGGTGGCTGGAGTTGCCCACCGAGCTCTGTCCAGGGAAAGCACCTGGTGCAGGGTCATATCTACACCAGGGCACTCATCCCTCTGCCCACATCATTCACCATGGTGGACCTGCTCACTCCTCCCAGGGACCACCTAGGGGAAAGAGAATGCTTGACTCTCAAATTTCGTGAGGGTGAGGATGGCCAGGCGACTCCTTGGCACTCAGGGAGGCCTTGACCAGAAGATGGTCAGAGATCAGGATCTGGAGACCAGGCTGGATACCATAGCAAGCCCCCACATCAACCCCAAGCAAAACACAGAAAACCATTGGTGAGGACTGGCCTCGGCGGGAGGGTCTCATCTGGCCCAGAGTTCAAGACAATTCAGGAAGACCAGGATGTCGATCAAATGGAAAGACTGTGATCACAGCAGTTTGGGAGGCCCAGGCCGAGAGAGAGAGAGAAAGAAAGAAAGAAAGAAAGAAAGGAAGGAAGGAAGGAAGGAAGGAAGGAAGGAAGAAAGAAAGAAAGAAAGAAAGAAAGAAAGAAAGAAAGAAAGAAAGAAAGAAAAAGAAAGAAAGAAATTCTCCTGCAAACCTTCTTCCCTCGGTCCTTCCCCCTGCCCTCTCCACATGTTAGGTTACCCCAAGCTTGGCACCTTCCAGCACCAATCCCCCTGTTAATGGCTGCCCCTGCTTTGGTGCAGGAGTTCCCAAGTTTCCCTAGCTGGGTTCCTGCCGCCTCTCCTCTCCAAGGTGTGAAATGTGTTCCAGGCCTGCCAACCCTCTGATGGAAATGAGGACCTTCCACCTAGAAATGACATAGACACATCCCTCACCCAGGCGCATTACTTCCCCCCAGTCCCATTTTTCCTGGCTCTAAAACTAGTTGTACTGTGAACACACCACACACAGTTGAGAATCTATGTACAGTTTTGATGTTTTTGGAGACAAAGTCTGGCTCTGTGACCCAAGCTAGGGCCCAGGGACATGACAGTCGTTTACTGCCAGACTCAAAATAGCAGGCTCTGGTGATCTTCCTGCCTCAGACTCCAGAGTGACTGGGAGGAATGGCACCTCATACCCAGCCACCCTGTTTGGATGGGTGCTGAGACGGGGTCTCCCTGCATGGCCTGGGCTGGCCTTGGGCTTCTGGATTCCAGTCATCCTCCCACATCAGTTTCCCAGAGTGCTGGAATTCCAGGTGTTGGCCGCTGCCCCAGGCCTTCTGGTTCATTTTTTATGAAGGATTGAGACTGGGCCTGGGAACTCAGCCTAGTCATCCCAGCATTTTGGGAGGCCAAAGCCAGGGACTGGCCCAAGCCCACAGTCTGAGACTCACCCGAGAACCACGGTGAGACGTTGTTTCCACCATCCATCCCAAAGAGTCAGACATGGTAGAACGCACCTGTTTTTCCAGCTCCTCGGAAGGTTAGGGAAAGGCTCACCAGAGCCCAGCATGCTAAGGCTGCAGTGGCCGATGTGAGCCACTTCCTTCCATCCTGGGCATCAGAGTGAGAATCCAACTCAAAGAAAAAAGGAAGAAAAAGAAGAGCATCCATTTGTGTATGGAGTTGGGATCATCATGAACAGTGATGTGCTTGACTCTGTCCCGGGACAATTTTGTGTTGCCTCCAATGACAGCATGTGCGAGTCCAGGCCAGGCACTATGGCTCACAGGCTTCAGCCCCCTGCTGTTGCAGGCTGAGGCAGGAGAACGCCTGTGCTCCAGATTCGGAGACCAGCCCAGGTGATGTGGCCAGACCTTGTCTTGGTGAGGAGCCACCAAATAAAGGTCGGGTGTGGGGGCCCCCGGAATCCAGCAGCTTTAGGACCCGAGGCAGGAGGACAGCCCGAGCACCACAGGTCATGGCCCCGGAAGCCACAGTCATGCCACCATGCCCGAACCCAGCATTCGGAGACTCCAGCGACAAAAAGGACACCTCCAACTTGTGTCACGACCGGAGTCCACTGCTCCCCAGGGAAATGCCCACGTGGGTGTGGGACAATGGAGTGATCGAGAGAGGAAGGGGCCCCCCACCCCCACCTGAAGTTGGCAGACCGGGTGACTGGAACCCGGGCTGGGTGTGGCTTTGCCAGAATGTATACTTTGCTCTATGACTGATGGCCGCCCTAACTAGGGCAGTCTGTTCTGTGAGCTCACATGTGTTTTCACCATCGGGTATGAGTGGGGAGGGTGGAAGCAGGCCTTCTGGGATGTGTGGCCGAAGGCATGGGATGGACATGCCCATTGGCCACCTTTGAAATCTCCCACAAACAACACGTGGGAAAGTGCCTTTTCCTCTCCCATCCTGAGTGATTTCTCGTGCTAGTGGCAGGGGTGGTGGTGGTGGAGGTGTTGATTATTATTATCTGTTTTCAGAATGCCTCTCTGTCACCTAGGCTGTAGTGCAGGGGCAGGATAATGGACGCATTGGACTCCACCTGACAGGCTGTGGTGATACTTCCTCCTCTGTCCCCCAAGTGGCTGGAACCACAGGACTGAACCACCATGTCTGGCTAATTTTTGCAATTATTTTTGATGGCTGAGATGAGGTCTTGCCCCATTTATGACCTGGTGTTGAACCCACCAGCTCAGGGTCCTGATTTCAGCCACTGCGGCCTCCACCGACTGGGGTCCTTCAATCCTCCCACTGTGGCCTGCCAGGTGGCCGAAATGAAAGGCCTGCACCACCAAGCTCAGCTCAAAATTTTGGCTTCTTGTAGAGTTGAGATCTCGCCATGGTGCCCAGGCTGGTTTAAAGCCTGGGGCTCACGCCATCCTCTCGCCTTGGCCAGCCAGAGCACTGGGATGACAGGTGTGGACCCCCATGATCAGCCTCCACACCCTTCTCAGGGCCCCACCATGAGGCCCACTTCCTTCTGATGACCTGTGACCCCCAAGAGCACAACCAGAGTTGCCTGCCAAGACCTCCTGTGTGGGAGGATATGGTGCATGGGCATGTCTCCACTGGGGCACCGTCCCCTTTTCCTGCCTTGTTCCCTAGGGTGAACCCACTCACTCCTCCTAGGGGTTGCCTTGGGGAAAGGAAGGGCTTGACTTTCAAAACTTCAGGGAATGGGGACAACTGGGCGATTCACGCCTGTCTCCTCGGGACTCAGGAGGCCGAGTCAGGGAGATGGCCGAAGCCCAGGAGCTCCAGATCAGACTGGACACCATAGTAAGCCCACATCTTCAACCCAAGAAAATTCCAGAAAACCTTGGGTGAGGGCAGGCCCCGGGGAGAGGATAGCCTCTAGTTAAGCGTTCAAGACCATGCAGGAGACCAGAAAAACCATCAAATGGAAAGCCTGTGATAGCAGCAGTTTGGCATGCCCAGGCGGAAAGGATGGCCCGAGTTGGGTGGCTTGAGAGCAGCTTAGGTAACCTAGTGAGGAAAGAAAAGAATGAAAGAAAGAAAGTAATGTAGGAATGTAGTAAGGAAGGAAGGAAGGAGGGAAGAAAGGAAAGAAAGAGAAAGAAAGAAAGAAAGTGAGAAAGAAAGAAAGAGAGAAGGAAAGAAAGAAATTCATTCTCCTGCAAACCTTCTGCTGTCAGTCTTTACCCCCTGCCCCCCCACATGTGTAGGTTCCTCAAGCTTGGCACGTTCCAACCCCAACCCCCCCAGTGGCTGCCCTTGCTTTGCTGTGGGAGTTCCCAAGTTTCCCTGCCTGGGTTCCTGCCAGCTCACTTCTCCAAGTTGTGAAATGTGCCCCAGGCAGGCTGACTCTCTGACTCAGCAATGAGGACCTCCCTCAAGAAAGGCAGGGACAGATTCCTCACCCAGGGACATTGCTTTCCTCCCTATCCCATTTTTCCGGGCTCTAAAACCAGTCGCCTTCTGAACACACCATGTGCAGTTGAGAATCTGTGTACGATTCTGATGTTTTTAGGAACAGGGTCTGGCTATGTGGCCCAGGCCAGTGCCCGAGGACACGACCATCATTCACCTCCAGCCTCAAAATCACAGGCTCTGGTGATCCTCCACCTCGGCATCCAAAGTGACCGGTATGATTGGCACCATGCCCCCAGACCTCCTGTCTGGATGGGTGAGGAGATGGGGTCTCCCTGCATGGCCCAGGCTGGACGTGAGCTTCTGGGCTACAGTCATTCTCCAGTCTCAGCCTTCCAGAGCACTGGGGTTCCAGGCGTGGGTCACCATGGCCAGCCTTCTGGGTTGTTTTCAATGAAGGTCAAGGCTGGGCTCGAGGGCTCAACCTCATCATCTTAGCACTTTGGGAGGCTCAGGTCAGCTGCCAGCTGCAGCCTGCGGGTCTAAGACATGCCTGGGCAACTCGACAAGACTTCCTCCCTACCCTCCATCCTAAATGAGCTGGGCGTGGTGGTGCACGCCTATCGTTCCATCTCCTCTGAAGCCCATGGGAGGAAGGCTTACTGGAGCCTGGTGGGTCGAGACTGCAGTGGCTGGGAGCAAGCCACCACACTTCAGCCTGGGTGATGGGGTGAGACTCTGCCTCAGTAAAAAAAAGAAAGAAAAGAAGTGCATCCATTTGTGTATAGAGTTGGGATCATTCTGAACGGACAGAGATGATTGGGGTAGGAGGCCTCAGCCTTGGGTATAGAGTATCTGAAAAATGGTGGAACAGCAGACAATTGGGCTGTGGCTTTGGGAGGCAGAGGTGGGGGAATGCTGGAGCCCGGGAGTTTGAGGGTAGTCTGGGCCAAGTAGTGAGACCTCGTCGTTCCCCGGAACGCAAACACTGGGTGGTGCGTGGTGGCACCTGTGGTACCAGATGCTGTCGCCTCTGTCCCAGAAGTTCCTATATGTTGGCCCCCGTTGACAGAACGTGCGAGTCCAGGCTGGGCACTGTGGCTCACGGCTGTGAGCCCCGTTTTCTGGGTGTCCAAGGCAAGAGGCTGCCAGAGCACAGGGGTTGGAGACC
>NW_007261619.1:2085-17438 GCF_000164805.1 Carlito syrichta | reverse complement strand
GAGGTGGGACATCTGAGACCCAGCACTTGTCAGTTACTTCTGAAGTTTGCACTTTCAGGATATTCCCTCTGGGTCACTATCAACCCCTGAGTGGTTGATCCACCAGTCACAGAGATCGTGTCTGTTGCTCTGTGGTGAGCAATCACAATACATTTCTATCCCATTTTCAAGATCGTGGTGGGGTGCCTCTTTCCTCTTCTCTGGTGGGACTCTTCTTCTGGGTTCCCTCCCCAGCTCTTGCTTTCAGTGTCTGGCCAGGCACTGCAGTGGTGAGGCAAAGCCTGGAGTCGGCAGTCTCTCCTGCTGCAGTGGTGAGGCAGAACCTGGAGCCAGTAATCTCTTCCTGCCACTTCTTCACAGGAAACCTTTTGCCCGTTAAAAAACATGGTACTCAGCTTCTGCAACCTGGGAAGTGCTAAGAACCAAGCGGAGCAGCTGCAGCAGCAGCTGCTTCACCAGGAGGGCCCAGGTCATTTGCTCTTGAGCTTCCACTTAGTCAATCTCATAGCATTTTCTTCCCAGGAAGGGTTGTGTGTGTGGGGGGGACTTTTTATCTATATTTTTTATTATGGTTTTGTGGGGTACAGTTAAGGGTTAGGTGTACAATTACCTTCCATTCAGGCACCCTGTTGATAAGAGGTGTTTCCCCATCCCCAGACAGATATTTGCTACTGTTAATCCCACGCCCTCCCATAGTTTCCCAGTACCATCAATCATTTCCTTATAGTATTACATTGGATGTTCAAGGTCCATTATATGAGTGAGAACATATTATACTCAGATCTTTGTTTCTGTGAGAGGTCACTCAGTATTATAGACTCTAGTTCCATCCAGGTTGGTGCGAAATTCATGATTTTGTTCTTTTTTATGGCTGTGTAATATTCCTTCGTGTATATGTACCACATTTTTTAATCCAGTCCTCTTTTGACAGGCAGCATTGTTGTTTCCAGGTTCTTGCTATTGTGGACAGTGCTGCGATAAACATACGTGTGCAGGTATCTTTTTTATAGAGTGATTTGAGTTCTTCGGGTATATTCCCAGTAGGGGGATTGCGGGGTCATATGGGAGGTTGATATTTAGAGCTTTTAGGAATCGCCACACTGCTTTCCACAGAGGTTGCACTAGTTTACACTCCCATCAACAGTGTAGAAGTGTTCCCTTTTCACCACACCCTCTCCAGCAGCTGTTATTTTTTGTTGTTGATAATTGCTATTCTGACTGGATTTAGGTGGTATCTCATTGTCGTTTTGATTTGCATCTCCCTGATGATTAGTAAAGTTTAACATTCCTTCATGTGTTTGTTGGCTGCTCGGATGTCTTCTTTTGTGAAGTGTCTGTTCATATCTTTTGCCCATTTTATAATGGGGTTGTTTGTTTTTTTCTTTTCAGCACATTTGAGTTCCTTGTAGATCCAGGATGTTAAGCCTTTGTCAGACCTGGTGTTGGCAAATACTTTTTCCCAGTCTGTAGGCTGTCTCCCTGCTCTGTTGATGGTTTGAACTTTCACAATTATTATATTAATTGTTGGTTTCAGAGAGATTTTATACATAGACATAGTTCTTTATTCCTATTTATTTTAGAGATTTTATGATGAATGCTACTGAACTTCAAATTTTTTCTACATTGATTGATGATTAAATTTTTTCTTAGAGTGTTAATAGGTTATTGAATTGAATAATTTTTAAAACATTGATCCAGACTTACTTACCAAAGTAAATTCCACTTAGTTTTAGTATATAATTTCTCTTATACATTTTTGAAGATAATGTACTCTATTTGTTGAAGATTCTCATCTAAATTTAAAAAGATATGATTCTGTATTTTTTTTTCTTTTTTGGTGCATTGAGGTCCTTTGCATTTAAAGTCATTACTGGTATAGAGATGATTATATTTGCCACATTATTACATATTTTGGGGAAGAACATACCTTCTCTTGTTGTTGCTGCTGTTGCTGTTGCAGTGGCTGTAGTTGCTGTTCCTCTACTACCCTTTTTTCTTGTCTTTATCCATTAATCATTTACTGGACATTTACACTGTATCCCCATCTTGTCTGTTGTTATTTGTATTGCAAAATAGGGGTCAATTTTATTTGTATGCATGAGGATATACAGTTTTTCTAGTACTACCTGTTAAGCAGACTCTCTTTTCCTCACTGTATATTCTTAGCATCCTACTGATTATTAGTTGATCATATATGCTGCATAGATTAATTTCTATCCCATTGGTATATATGCATGTCTGTATGCCCATGCCATACTATTTTATTTACTGTAGCTTTGTAATATACTTTGAAATCACAAAGTGTGATGTCTCCAGCTTTATTCTCTTTTCTCAATGTTGTTTTGGCATTTATCTTTGTCTGTTCTCTATGTAGCTTTATTTTATTTCTGTAAAAGAGATGTCTCCTGGGTTTTACTAGAAATAACATTAAATATGTAGATTGCTTTGCATACTGTAGACTTTTTAACAATATTAAGTCTTTCAATGTTGAACAGGTGCCCTTCTATTTGTTTGTGTCTTTCTCATTTTCTTCAATAATTTGTAGTTTACATTGTATAAGTCTTCCACTGTCTTAGTTTGGTTTACTCCTAGGTAATTCTTTTAGTCTTATTAATTCTTTTTAGTCTTATTGAAAATGGGATGGTTTAATCTCATTTTCATGTTGTGTTGTTTTGTATCAACACACATCTGATTTTTGTATGTTTATTAAGTGTCTCGTAACTTTTCTGAATTCATTTTTTAATTCTAACAATTTGGGGGTGGGGTCTTAGGTTTTAAATATGCATAGACACTTTGTCATTTGAAAACAGAATTGATATTACTTAAACATTTCTCAACAAAAAAGCCAATGTCTAAATGACTTTGCCAGATAATTGTACCAAACATTTAAATAATAAATACCAATGTTTCAAACTTTTTCAAAAATTTTTTTTAAATGGGAGCAATTTCACATGCATCTTATGGGACTAACAGGACCCAGATTACAATTCAGACAAAGATAACACAAGAAAATTACAGACTGATATGCTTTAATATAGATATAAAATGTCTCAACTAAATGCCAGCACCTGAATACAGTAGTATATTAAAAGCATCGTACTCCATGATCAATTGGTATTTATATCTGATATGCTAGAATGTTTCAATTATGTAAATCAGTTGTATGATTCACTGCATTAATAAAATAAAGAATAAAGTGACACAATGATGTTAATAGATGCAGAAGAAACATTTCTTAAAATGCAAGAAGTGTATATGACAAAACTATTTTGATAGAAATCAAAATATTAACATTTTTAATGATAAAATACTCACGTTGACAGCTGACATAATAATCGATAGTGAAAAGCTAAAAGTGTTTCCATTATGATTAAGAAATAGACAACAATGCCCACTCTCCAACTTATATTCATCAAAGTGCTGCAAGTTCAAACCTGAGCAATCAGACAAGGAAAAATAAAATAAAACAGTTGCTTATTAGAATAAATCTGGCAAAGTCATTTAGACATTGGCTTTTTTGTTGAGAAATGTTTGGCTTTTCTGTATTGAAAGACTTGTTATTGCAGATTCTGTCCCCATACTACTCTACATTTGTTCAGATGTTCTACTTGTTTCTTGATTTAGACATTTTATATATATATATATATTTTTTTTTAGTTGGAGTCTCACTCTGTCGCCCAGACTGGGGTGCAGTGGTCACTCCTGGCCACGGCAGCCTCAACCTGTTGGGCTCTGGTGATCCTTCTGCCTCAGCCTTCTGAGTAGCCAGAATTACAGGCATGTGCTTCCACGCCTGGCTTATTTTTTGATTTATTGGAGAGATGAGGTCTCGCCTGCCCAGGTGGGTCTCGAACCTGCAGGCTCAGGCAATCCACTCACCTCAGCCTCCCAAAGGTGTGGGATTACAGACTGAGACACTGAGCATGGCTCTTCACTCTTTTTTTTCTGATGTCCTAGCTAAAGGCATGTTGCTTTTTATTACCTGTTCAATAAACAAATTATTTTTTTTATTCTTTCTACATTCCCTATTTAATTTTTCTCTGCTCCAATCTTTGCAAAAATAGTCTTCTGACTTTCTCACAAAGAAAATTTGCCATGTTTACTGCTGAATAAATTTGCTTGTGGAGGGAATGAAGGTGCAGGGCTCCTGCTCTGCATCTTGCTGACTTGACTTTCCATCAGTTCAATATGGAATTTAGAACAATCTTACTATCGTGAAGTAATTCTCACTTGGTCATGGTTTGCTATCCTTTACACACACTGTGAGAGTTGATGTCCTAATAACATTTACACACACTGTAAGAGTTGATCACCTAATAACATATTTATAATGTTGGCATCCATGTTAATGGAGGAGATAGTTCTGTAGTTTTTTTTGTATATACCTTTTCCTGCGTTGAGATCAGATTAATATCTGTTTCAGAGTACTAGTTAAAATGCATGGGCACCATCAATAACTCAAAAAAAAAACCAGATGCTGGATTGGATACAACAAAAAGGGACAGTTCTACACTGTGAATGGGAGTATAAATTAGTACTTACTGCCTCTGTGGTAACCAGTGTGGTGATTCTTAAAAGATCTAAAAATCAACTTTCCATATGACCCTGCAATTCCCCTACTGAGAATAGACCCAGAGAAACTCAAATTACTCTATGAAAAATATGCCTGCACACATATGTTGATGGCAGCATTGTTTACAATAGCAAGAACATGAAATCAACCATGCTGTCAATCAAAAGAGGAGTGAATAAGAAAAATGTGGTACATATATATGATGGCCATAAAATATTACACAGCCATAAAGAAAGACAAAATCATGAACTTCACAGCAACCTGGGTGAACTTACCATCTATAATACAGAACGATCTATCACAGAAACAAAGAACTGAGAATCACATGTTCTCACTCATACGCACACCTTGAGCTGTTATCACAATGCTATAAGAAAAAGATCGGCAGTAGCAGGAAAGTGCCAGAGGAGGATGGGAAGCAGGTATGGCAGTAGTAGAAATCTGCCAGAGGAGGGAGGGGCACACCTCATCAACAAAGGCATCTGCATAGTGAACACTTGTATACCTAACCCTAAATTGTACCATATATCTTTAGAATTAAAAAAAATCTCAAAAATTATATCCTTTAACGCAAAAAAATTCATGTTTATTTCTAAGTACTCTCATGTAATATTAACAAGTATTCAAGGATGTCAAAAGTTGTCTCAAAAAGGTATTTTTTAAAACCTCACAAAGTTGTCAATTATCTTAATGGGGCTAACCTTTTCTCCTGTTGGTCTCAACTGCCTTCTCCTTTTTTCCTCATAATACTAAGCTAATGGGTTTTGCACAATTAATTAACAAAATAAACATCATTGATATATTAGAAAATAGCTAAAGTACATAAAGCTACTTGCTTTTTTATTATGACTCTTCAGTGTAAATTCACTGTCTCAATTCCATGTGGCCCATGAAAATGCGTGAATTATATTTGAAAAACCTAAGTGATTATTATATGACATTGATCATATATACATACACACATATATAATTGATTTTGACTGCATGTGTTAACAGAGCAGTATAATTAAGAAGCTGCCATTAACCCTTATTCTATAATAGCTATGCATGTTACTTGCATAATATGACAAGTATGTATAAATAAATTTTCAGAAGAAATTGATATTGAGGTTAGCATATTGAGTAGAGCAAAACCAGTATTTCAGACATATAAGAGAACTCTATTGTACCTCTGATAAATTGTCTGAAGTACTTTCAAAAGTTATCATTTGGGATCATTCAAGCTTTTTCTAAACTATTTTGTTTTATTAATTCAACCCGTAATATTGAGCTGCTATAATTAGAGACAGGAGTGATATAGTATATTAAAAATGCAGATTAACCGTTATGTGTTAAAACTGCCTCCACCCAAATAATATGCCTAAAAAGGACGTATGTACTAAACTTCTGTGATTCTCTTTGAAGCATGCACTGCTGCATCAAGTGCAATGTGACCCCAAGTGAAGGGCCCCAACCCAGGAGACACCTGACAGAGACCCACAGAGACCCACTGGGACTTCAAGAGACAGAAACCACAATATGGGGTCTTGCTCAGGATTTCTCTCTTGCTCCTCCTTTCACCTGACAGCATCTAGTACTAACCTGTGTGGCCCAGCATGGTTTGCCTGACCTGTTTCTGGGGCTCTATTGCTGTCTCCTTTTTATCACTATGTGCCATCATATGCCAGGCGATCCATGTGTCTCTCAATACCCAATGACACTGAACATCTTGGTCCCTACCCCACTCCAGGAGAGTTTTCTTAGAGTTACACATGTCCTTAGGATCTATATAATGACTGTTAGACATTTGATTTTTGTGAGCCTCAGCTTTTCTCACTGGAATGTACATCTGAAAATACACTCTTCTCCTGAGACTTCTGAGTTCCCCATTCCCAACTATAGCTCAGAGTCAATATACAGTATTCATATCGAATATTTTGCTGTAATTAAATGACAACATGTAAATGTTTACAGAATAGATAAATGAAAGCAAACATGATTGACAGAGATGCAGGAAGACACATGCCAATTCCAGCTTCTCTGTTTGAAGTGGACATCTGTGAGAATGACTGGCCTAAAAAAAATGAACAAAAAGACAGTAAAGCATTTTTTAAACAACTAAATCAGCAAGTGCCATTCCCTAAAACAACACAGGGAGATTATAGTCTCCAATGAGGTCAGAGTGGTTGGAAAGACGAATGGTGGGAAGAAGCAAGGATGGGTCACAGGGTTTATCCCTCATCTGATTCTCATTTCCTTCTGATATTGAAAAAGCCCACCTCAGTAAAATACGTAAAGAGGTTTCTTCTGAGTCAATATGAGTGACCAAGGACCAGGGCACAACAATCTTAAGAGATCCTGAGAAGGTGTGCCTGAGGTAGTCAGCTCAGAGTTTGGTTTGATACATTCTAGGGAAACAGAAATTAGGGGCAAAGGCATAAGCCAACACAAGGTATATTTAGGATTTACCCAGAAAGGTGGGGCATATTGATGCAAGGGCTTATAAGTTACTTGTGGATTCAGTGATTTTCTGATTGGTAATAGGTTGAAAGAGTTGTGTGTTGTCTAATGATTAAAGTATTGAATAGAAAGGAATGCTCAAACTAAGATAACAGGGTTGGGGAAGCCAAGGCCCTTGTTATGCAGATGATGTCTCTTGGATGGCAGCCCTCGGAGAGCATGTGACGCTATACCTGAGTCAGGTTGAAATGTTATATCTTCTTACCACAATAAAGTCTGCTTAGTCAGCCTCATGATCCCTATTTTAATATTAATGCCACTCAGTTGAGCCTATACAGAATATTTTGCATAAAATCTGGCTCAAACACATCAGCCCTCATTCATATCTAGTGTTCCTCCACAGTTGAATCAAAGAACAAAGACATGTGAGCAGAGGTAGGTTAACAAGAACTAAGTTTTGGTACACATTGCATCTGGGGAAGACAAGGGACCGAGGAGTCAAACCTTTTAGTGGAAGAGGAGCATCTGTGAACAGAAGTGACCTTCTCCTAGACTGAAGACTTGAGAGATCTGGCCCAGAGCTTGGGTCATCCAGGTTAACAGTTAAACAAGGGAGGGCCCAGCTTATGGTACATATGGGTCTCTACTACTCTCCCTGGTGAAATGTCTCTACTATAGTGTCTTCCACCTAAACTGGTCTGCACTATGGTTCCCATAATACACATACTCATACACATGTGCACGCAAAACACTCGAGTTAGTCTTCCAACTAAACTGGTCTGCATCATGGTTCCCCACAATACACACCTACTCATACATATGTGCACACAAAGCACTGTGTTTTGTGTGCACATGTGTATGAGTATGTGTGTATTATGTAAAGCATCATATATATATCAGCTATAGCATCACATGTTCTCTGAGGGCTGCTACTCATGAGACATCATCTGAATAACAAGGGCCTGGCTTCCCCAACCCTGTTATTTTAAGCATTCCTTTCAACTCAATACTTTAATCATTAGACAATATGCAACACTTTCAACCAATAACCATGCAGAAAATCACTGAATTCACATGTAACTTATAAGCCCTTGCATCAATATATCCCACCTTTCTGTGCCAATCAAAAATATAACTTGTGTTGATTTATATCTTTGCCCTGACTTATGCATTATAATTAGAACAGGTTAAGTATGCCCAAAAGGACTGATTACCTTATCCTGTACCAATATCCTTTCATGGAAGCTGTATGTTGGGATAGATTTTCTCATTGTTTAATGAGATCTGTGAGAGGAATCACCCATTAAATGATGGCTCCTGAAGCTCTAACCAGGTGCAATGGTCCCCTCCCACCACATGGTTGCTTTTCATCCTTATATCACAGGCACCATTGTTCTGACCAGGAGACTCCCAAAACAAGTATTTTTGTCAACAATATTGGCTACTCTTAAGTCACAAGGAACAATCTGGCTGGGTGCTTCACTGCTGTTTTGACTTAGAGACTAGAGAACTTCCCACAGATCCACAGTGATATTCTCCATGATAATACCTGTGTTTAGCAATAGGGCCTCAGGGGTTCCAGGTGAATGGGAGACCATTCCTGGATACAGAGGGAGACCGGAAGAGACAGCCTTGGAAAGAGGGGTGGTACTTACAGCACTGGAGTCAAAGATTGGCTTAGAAAATGATGATGAAAAATTGCTGCTCACGAGAACGGAGGTCACTGGAGGAATCATGACAGGAAGTCTTGCCAAAATAGGGCACTGGGGAAACAGGGTCCCTGCTGTTGCCCATCAGATGTCTTAAATTTGGACTTATTGATGGTTTTCCAGCCAAAGGATGTTTAAAATTTGTTATGGATTTGGAGAAATGAGTGTAGGTGGGCAGATGCAGACTGATGACTTTTCAGGGTGCCACTGCACTGCACATAAACTTGGATATGGGAAAATAGGAATGCAGTCACTCTGAAGCTGGAGTTGGATCTGAGAGTCACAGCTTAAGAAAGAGGAGGACTGTCAATGTAAATGGCCCCAGGGTGTGAAGTGGGCTGCAAGGTCAAGTGAGAAGATGTGTTAGCAGAGATGCTAGGAATGACTTCTGTGGAACTGATAGGCTTGCCAGAGGTAGCAGGGGTCATGGTGAATTGGACTATTCCAGGGGTGGAGAAGGGAAAAGAAGAATTGGAACCTGGGATGACTGGGACTTCCTTCTGCAGGAATGACACTTGAAGAAGAAGGGTCTGTGGCTAGAAGATGAACAACAGGCAGGAGAGAAGTTCCATCACCCAGGTGGGTCAAGTTAGTGGTGATTTAAGGAGCTGTGATTGGAAAGTGCAGGTGACCATAGGCAGGGAGTCTGTGGTCTTTACAGGAAAAAAAAGAAGAGAGAGATTGGGTGACACCTCCATTTGTCATTATTTCTGTTTTACCCTCCAAATCCTCTCTTATCCTCCAAGATTTTGCTGTTTCTTTTACACCCACTGCTCTTCCCCAAGAAACCCAGATCATTCTGAATAGTCATGCAGGGTCATTGAAGTGTGGGGATAGTGCACCTCTATCCCACAAGAGGTGCACGGAAGGTTGTCCAGCAGTAAGTAGTAGTGGAATTGACCTTGCCCTGGCAGAGCCTGTGAAATGAAGCTCTGGGTAGGGAAAAGCTCATGGTGGAATACCTCATGGCTTGGTGTCCTGCATTTCTTTCTCCAGCATCAGCAACATCAGCCAGCCTGGAGAGGTGGACATGCCAGCATTCCCTTTGTGGATTTATCCAACAGCAAGGGAAGCCTGGGGCTGGGTGCAGGAGCATGGATGCACCTGCTCCAAGAGGCTGGACTTCCACAGCAGGGCTGTGTGCCTGGGATCCTACCTTCTTCCAGAAGAAGCCCAGTGGGGACACCTGGGCCTTCCCTCTCAAGTTCTTCTTTGAGTCTGGGCAAGGAAGTTTTCCCTCCAGAAGCCCAGGACTGCACCCCAGAGGAGAGAGTAATCTCTGGGTCTCCAGGAGCCTAGATGTCAATGGCACTTCCTCCTTGCTAGGGTGGACTCTTTTCTTGACCTCCTGCTCTTTGGTGTAAACCTGATCCTCCTGTTTTGATGCCTTTGGAGGCTGTCCTTGGGCCTTCCCTTGATGTTGGAAAGTCTGGAGGGCATCAGTTTCCTCGGACTGACTACCTGCTCAGGTTACAATGCTGGAATGTATACTTGCGGCTTAGAGGAGGGATCCTTGTGGAGGTAAAATGAGTTCCCAGTGGACATCGTGGGTTCCTTCTTCAAGGTCTGACCCTAGGATTCAGGTGCTAAGGTCCTCAGAGAGGTGCCCATGGCCTATGGGAGGGGTCCCTCACCACTTTTTCGGGGCTATGTTGTGTCTAGGTGATGCAGTCCCATGAACCAGATGTGGGTTAAGCAGCCAGTAAGCAATACCAGGGTGAGAGATAGGCCCAGGCATGGCGGGGTGGCCCTGGCTGCACAGGGGAGCCTGACCAAACAGGGGAACTGGTGGCAACTGATTCCGAGTCCACCACTTGTGAGACCAATAATCAATAGTAGGAAAAGTGCCCTTTGAGAACAGATTGTGCGGCCTGCAATCATGAGAAAGAGTAAGCCACGCAGACAAGTCACCCTGGCGACCAAGTCCTCTCTCAGCCAAGCACACACTGGCCAGCCCTGTGCCTGTGACATCTCAGTGGGTCTCATGATGGAGGCGGGACAGCAGGGACGGCATCTGGGCCCCATCAAGGGCCCAAGAGATGACAAGGGACACGGAGGAGGCCCTCCCCCCACCATCACAGTTAGATGTTCTGGTGCTGGGGACTTCCTGCTGCTGCTTGGAGGAGATCGGCACAAGGTGGGCCACTCTAAGGAGATGGGTGGGAGCTGCCTGGCTTGGACACAGAGGGGTTGTGTGTCGTGGCCTGTGCTCACGGTCACAGGGGCGGAAGCTGCTCAAAGTTCAGCTCAGGAGCAACCCAGGTCCTGCCAGGCTGGCCCAGGACCGTTCTCATCACCATGTCTGCCCTGGTTGCAAGGGTCACGGGCCCAGGTGGGAAGGGTTCCGAGGAGGTGACATGGTTGTGGGACCTGATGGGATGCTTCGCCCGTGACGTCTCTTCCCACTAGGCAGAGTCTCTTCATTTCTTTTTACAAATTGGGTAAAATTCCTTAAGCTTTAGAAAGTTTCTAAGATGATCCATGTTGGGTAGTGGCCCAGCCCAGCTTTGATCCCTGGCTGTGTGATTCCAGAGCGCACTCTCTGACCTGTGGACCTCCTTATCATGTGCACATCATGTGTTATTTTTTATTTTTATTTTTTGTAGTCCTTCTTCTACTTAGAGCTGTGGCATATCGATGATGAGCTCATGCACGCCTAGGAGGAGGTCTTTACTTCAAATCCTGTGTCACCCGTGGTCAGGTCCAGACTCTAGTCTCCTCAGAAAATAGAACAGGGAACCCCGCTTGTCACCATAGCATCATACCACTTTTTTTCTCTTCTCATTCAACTTTGCAAACCAGGTTTTTGATTGTTTTTGTCTTTCTGCCTACTTTGAAAGATGTAAATATATAAGATCATATTCTAAATCAAGTTTAGCCTTCTTGGAAGAAATTCATTAGTAGATTATTCCATAAAGACGAGAAGTTAGTTTCTTTGCCCTCCCTGGAATATGTGTACAAAGCAAATCCATCATTTATTTGCAAGTTAATAGTGGAGTATTGTATTGGATGAAAATATGATCAATACAATGTCATAACTGTGAGCATGCCAGCTAGATCCACTCTTCCCTACACATTATTACCAACAAAATAGAACTCTCAACATTCTTATGCCCAAGAAAGGAAACATTGACTGCTGGGTGCAAGGACCAAGAAAACATGTATTATTTTCTTAGAAGTTGCAAGCTTCAGCATGACATAGGAGTTTTGGAAGATCCCATGAATGACATTCATCTTGTTTCATTGGGTTATTTCATTAGCTTCTTTCCTTTCTTGGGCTGAATTGTGTTTCAGGCAAATGGCATCCAAAAGCAAGAGTCAGAACCAAGAATCAGAGATCAGCAAAAATATTTTTCTATGCTTTTTACTTTGAACAAATATATTTAAAACTTACATTGACCTAATTCACATCCTACACCACTGTTTTTAGCCTTCTGCTCATAATATTTCTTTAATAATATGTCAGAGAAAAGTTGGACTTCCATCCCAAGCAAGGCTGAAAGTTATTAAGACAGAAAACAGTTTTTCTCCAAACCAAATTCTGTTTGAAAAGAGGAGAACTATTATAAGCCCCTTCTAACCTCTCCAAGAACAAAAATGGTTTCAAGTGATGACATTTTACTATCCTTGATATCATCTTAGGAGAGTTGATCAGGAATAATCTCTTGACTCTGTTTCTTTGGAAAAATAATCAGCTGGAACTCAGAAAACACATGATCATATGTCAGACTTTTAAAACAATAAATTAGCATGAAGTTATTCAGATCAATCAGTCACTAAGAATTTTAAATATGGTAATTTCTAATGGGAGAGTTCTACTCACCCCATGTTGTTGATTTGAAGATTAAATTTGGTTAGTAGCATGAAAATGAGTATGTAATATAAAAATGTTTTGTATTATTCTGTGTTTCCTCTTTTTGGTCTATATATTTTTAGAGCATTGTTCACTTTGGAAGTGTCTTTTGTTTTATTGTTTTGGAAACCAGATTGGTATTTGGTTAGTAGCATGAAAATGAGTATGTAATATAAAAATGTTTTGTATTATTCTGTGTTTCCTCTTTTTGGTCTATATATTTTTTAGAGCATTGTTCACTTTGGAAGTGTCCTTTGTTTTATTGTTTTGGAAACCAGATTGGTATTTGATAGCTCAATTGACATGAATGATCTTTTTTGTTATGGTTGTGAATGGAGCCATGGATATTTGTCAGCATTAATCACCTTACTACATATTCAGTGAGTAATTATCTCATACATTCCTCTTTTGAACATTGTTGTGACCCTACTTTAAATCAGATGCTTGACTGCAGATTTTGGCAAATATTTTCCATATTTCAAAGACTGTTGGCTCTGTGGTCCATGAACAGTTTCTTTAGCTCCTTCTATTCCTCCTCATCCGCCTCTTCCTTCTATCTATCTATCATCTATGTACTCTCACCATGGAATATTGCTCAGCCATGAAAACATGAAATAATTCTTTGCAGCATCCTGAATAGAACTGGAGACCATCATGCTAGATGAAATAATGCTGAAATAAAAATTAAAAACTAAACACTACGTGGTATCATTTAGTAGGAGCTAAGATAAGGGCCAACAAAGGCATAAAGCATGAAATATTATGGCATCTTCCTAACCAGAGATATAAAGACCTTTACAATGAAAACTCTAAAACACTGCTTAAAGAAATCAAAGATGACAAAAAAAAGAATAAATATTCCATGCTCATGGATTGGAAGAATCAGCATTGATTTAACACAATACCCCTTAAACTGCAAGCAGCATTCTTCTCAGACCAGGAAAAGACAGTACAGGAATTAATATGGAAACACAAACAACCACGAATAGCTTAAACTATCCTCAGCAAAAAACAAAAACAAACAACAACAAAAAAATGGAGGTACCATACTCCCAGACTTTAAACTTTATTATAAAACTACAACAGTCAAAACAGCCTGGCGTTGGTTACGAGAACAGCTATATAGATCAATGGAATGGGATAGAGATTCCAGAAGCAAAATCTCATTTTCTTAACCAACCCATCTTCAACAAAACCTCCGTCACCAACTATTGGGGAGAGAAGAATTTATTCAGTAAATGGTGCTTAGAAAACTGGCTGACCACGTGGAGAAGATTAAAACAAGACCACTACCTGTCACCATACACAAAAAACAACTTGAAATTAATACAATACCTAAATGCAAACCTCAAACTATAAGAAAGAAAATGCAGGAGACACCCTTATGGAAATTTAAACTGGCAATCAATTCCTGGTCAAATACCAAGTGCCCATGCCATAAGAGATAAGATAGACAAGTGTGAACTCACCAAATTGACAAGCTTCTGTAAAGCCAAAGAAACAACCATAGAACAGGGAGATAGCCCATAGACTGGGAACAAATATTTGCCAATTGTATATCAAACAAAGGACTAATATCAAGAATCTACAAGAAACCCAAACATGCTGGAAAAAAAAAAAAAAAACAGCCCCAGTACAATGTGGGCAAAAGATATGAATAGACACTTCTCAAAAGATGACCTAAGAGCAGCCAACAGATACATGAAAAAATGCTCAGCATCACTAGTTACCAAAAATGCAAATTAAAACCACATTGAGATACCACCTACCTTCAGTCAGGATGGCCATCATCAATAACTCAAAAAATAACAGATGCTAGAGAGGTTGTGGGATAAAGGGAACACTTCTACACTGTTGGTGGGAGTGTAAAGTAAAACAACCTCTGTGGAAGACAATATGATGATTCCTAAAAGGTCTAAAAATCAACCTTCCATATGATCAAGCAATCCCCCTTCTGGGTATATACCTAGATGAACTCAAATCACTCTATGCAAAAGATACCTACACAGTCATGTGATAGCAACAACATGGAACCAACTAACTGCTCATCAAAAAAGAACTGGATAAAAAAATTTTTAGTACATACACACAATGTAATATGATGCATCCATAAAGGACAAAATTATGAACTTCGCTGCAACTTGGATGGACTTCAAGTCTATAATACTGAGTCTATCACAGAAACAAAGAACTGATTATCACATGTTCTCACTCATAAGTGGACCCTGAACAATTATCGCAATACTATAACAAAAGTATTGGCAGTAGTGGGAAATTGCCAGGAGATGGTGGTTGCTATTGTCAGTAGTGGGAAACTGCCAGAGGATGGTGTGGCACACCTCATCAACAAGAGTACCTGAAAAATGAACGTTTGTATGCCAAATTCTGAATTGTACCCCACATCTCTAAAATTAAAAAAAAAAAATATTTAAAGAATTTTACCTTGGCCATTGGAGACTCCAAAGGGGGAGTGTGAGAAGAGGAGGAGGGTTGAAAACTCATCTATCGAGTACATTGTGCACTAGTAGGTGTAATGGAGAAAGTTAGAAATGTTAAAAATAAAAGAATACAATATTTAAATAAATATACTGGATTTACATTAAAAGGGACACTAGAAAGAGTTATTTAAACTGAGGAAAGATTCATAAAAAATTATCCAATCTGAAAGAAAGCAGCAATATGTTGTAAAATGCCAACACCACTTTAAGGAACTGGAGGAGGGGGCTTACAGGCATTCCACTGGAGTCCTGAACACGGAAGAGATTGATTGGTGCAGGAA
>NW_007261619.1:1127-1849 GCF_000164805.1 Carlito syrichta | reverse complement strand
CTTTTGCAATTATTTGTAGTATACTTCTTTTACTTATCTAAAAAAATGAACTGTAAAACAGCTTAACAACAGGTCCTAAAACAGGTATTCCAGAAAAAGGCATTGTTATCATAGAAGATGACACCTTCATGTGTGTTAATTTCTGCTGAAGAATTTCCAGTGGACAAGATACAGAGGAGGGAGATAGTGATATTGGTAGTTCTGCCCTGTGTAGGTATAGGCTAATGTGTTTGTTGGTATCTTAATTTAAAAAACAATTTTTAAAAAGTAAAACCACTACCATTATAGAGTTTCATCATGTTGTAGTCATCTATTTAATTGTACTAGTTACTGAAGAAAATATATACCTGTTATATAGTACCAGAGTCAGTGATATTTTTCTTTAAATATTTCACATAAAATAGCCACAGATACATTAGTGCTTTGAGTTATTTGAGTTTTAAGCAAAAACTTATTTGAATTACCTATCTCTGATGATCTGATTAATCATGTAAATGCCAAAATTTTTTTTCTATTTTGAAGAGAACCTAAACCTCTTTATAGTTATAGCAATCTGTAGATTACAATCAACATCTTAAATTGTTGTTGATACTATTCTTTTGTTTTCAGAGAATTCTTCTAAGGCCATCCATAATTTTGTACTAAATTTGTCCTAAGTTCATTATACTCCCTTTGACTCCGTTATCTCACTTGTGTAATTTTAAAAACCCAATTGAATTGTA
>NW_007261619.1:0-698 GCF_000164805.1 Carlito syrichta | reverse complement strand
TTTCTTTTCAGGGAAAAAGTTTTACTTTGAAAAGGCACAAATCATTTTAGTCAGGTGGGTTATATTGTTCTCCATGTGAGAGTAAATGGGTTTAGGTATTATACTGTGTCTTGGTCTTCATAGTATCTGTGTAAATCCTTTGTTTATTTTATTTTTTTTGAGGCTATTTAATCTGAACATGAAAACAGACCATGAAAAACAAAATACAGAAAAATGATAAAAAGACGAAAAATATTGAATGATAGTTGCTGACAGAATGTTTCAATGCATAATGAATTGCATTAAATTCACAAAAACATGCAGAGAAATGTTTTACTTGCCAGATCACTCTGTGTTGCAAATACCGTATATTACATCCAAACAGTATAAGGCAAACAAAAGAAGACATTTCACTGAATTACAAGACTCAGCTACAATGGGTTTTGTGCAAAGTGGATCTAGAGTTCCAAATAAGTTAGAATTTCTCTGTCTTTCTGTCCCATCAGCTTTCTTTTCAATTCTTTAGAAAGTTTTGATCACCAGCACAAACCTGCAGCCTTGCAATTCATTGTTTCACTATTCTTGATGGAAACATAACACTTCTTACCTGATATCTCTGAAAATATCTCAAATTGATTTTTGTTTGCCAGGCAGTGAAATGCTATGGCCCTTACTGGGACCAGATATCTCATACATCTTGAATCATAGGAGGAAACCTG
>NW_007261618.1:5512-12789 GCF_000164805.1 Carlito syrichta | reverse complement strand
AAAGGGATTCCGGTTCTTGGAGTTCTCAATCGCCTAAATATACAAAGTATCTTGATAAGGTTTAATCAGCAATCTGGGCTTCTATGTCTCCACATTTTTAGTGTGTCTTTTGAAAAAGGACCAGGAATCTTGGGTTCCAATTCCTCAAGAATTTTATGGGAGCTTTTCTCTTGATATCCAAGCAACTGGAATTCTAGGTCACCAGGAAATATCATGGCGTCTTGCTGAGAATGATGCAGAAATTTCAGTAATGGGAGTTCTCATATACAGAACACTACACGACCTGTTGCTATGGAAGAATAAGGAATCTTGTTTACACGAGGCCTCCATCCCAAAAACCTACAGACCGTCTTGCTAAGAGATAACCACCATTCATTTTATGGGACTAGGAATCTGGATAATGGGAGTCCTAATATACAGGTAACTGCACTGTCTATTGCTAAAAGAGAATAAGGAATCTGGTTTACCTGTGTCCTCCATCCCAATAAAACTTCAGGGTATCTTTCTAAGGGCTAAACACGAATTTGGGTTTTTAAAGCATAAACTCGGGAAATGAAATGCTCATATACAGACAAATGCACTGACTTTTCCCAAGAAAGTATAAGGAAAGTGGGTGAAATGCTTCTCAAACTCAAAAATCGTACGGCATCTTCTAAGATCTAAACAAGAATCAAGCTTTTGACGCATGTATCTGTGAAGAGGAGTACTCATATACAGGTAACTGCACGGCTGTTGCTAAAAGTAAAGAATCTGGGTTATATGAGTCCTCAGTCCTGAAAATCTACAGGGCATCTTGCTGACGGCTAAAGACGAATCAGGGATTCGAAGCATGAATGTGGGTAATAGCTATCCTCATATACAGGAAACTACATGACCTCTTGCTAATAAAATGAAGAAATCTGTTTTCCAGGGTTCCTCTATCAAAAAATCTACATGACTTCTTACAAAGGGCTAAAGAAGAAACAGGGTTTCAAAACAGGAGTCAAGGGAAAGAGAGTTCTCACATAGAGGACACTGCATGACCTCCAATTAAGTACGAATAAGGAATCATTGTTGTACGCGCCCTCATTCCAAAAAATTCCCAGTAGTTTGCTATGGGACAAACAAGAAACAGATCTTCGAGCTACCCAAATGTTTCAGAGCAATTTCGCATTCTGATATTAAGAATAGGTCATTTCAGGACTCCAGCAACATTCTGGTCCTCTTAAAAGTTGTAAATGGTATTGGGCACTCCAAGTCCGTTAGTTTCCTCAGAAAAACTAAGGCAAAATTCCAGGACAAAAAGAATCTTCTTGCCATATTTGTATGTAGCTCTGGTCTTAAGGTTTACCATGTAATCCTTCCCCTTCCATGTCTCTTTTTATTTTGAGAAGGGACAAGGGTTTTGCACTTGCAAAATATTTACTACATACTTTTAATGGTAACCAGGAATCATGGAATCTACGAACCTAGGAAACTTCTGGCATCTGTCTTTTTATATAGTGAATTTGGAATCCAAATGGACAGGAAAAATCAGGGCATCTTACTGAGAATTAAATGGAAATCCGGTTCTATTTGTTCTCATTTTCCAGAATCCACAGGGCCTCTTGATAAGGTTTAATAAACAATCTGGGATTCTGGGTCCTTACATTTTCATAGCTACTTGTTCCGTGGATACACTAAATCTGTCATTACAGACACTCAGGCTCTTTCTGGTCCACTTGCTAGTTGTAATCAAGGATTTGGCCCTAGAAATCCTTTTGTTTCCTGGGACCATCTACGACCATAATCATATTCCCCAGAATCAAAATGTATATGGTACAAAATTCCTCAATTCAGGTGACCTCAAAATACAGAAAATTCTTGTGGGTGGACAGGTAGGAATTGCAGTTTTGGATTTGGAATATTCCATCTTTTGGGGGGGTCTTGTGAAGGGGAACCAGGAATTTTGGATTCCAGTTCACAAAGAACATTATGGACGTCTTTCTCTTAATTTCCAAAAAACTGGAATTCTCGGTCACCAGGAACTGTCTTGGCATCCTACAGAGTGAAGCAGGAAGTTGGTTAATGGAGGTCGTCATATACAGGAAACTACATGTCATACTGCTAAGGAAGTATAAGGAATCTTCCTTATATGAGTTCTCAATCCCAAAAACTACAGGCCGTCTTCCTAAGACGTAACCACGAATCAGGTTTTTGAAGTAGGAATTTGGGTAATAGGAGTCCTCACATAAAGGAAACTACACTGCCTATTGCTAAGTAAGAATAAGGAATCTGCCTTACTCGGGTCCTCAATCCCAAAAAAGCATAAGGTCATCTTGCTATGGGCTAAACACGAATCATGGTGTTTGTGAGCATCGATCTGTAAAATGCAGTCCTTATTTACAGGCAACTACATGACCTTTTGCTAATAATAAAGTATAAGGAATCTGGGTTACACGAGTCCTCAATCCCAAAACTCTTCAGAGCATCTTGGAAAGTTCTGAAAAGAATCCGAGTTTTGAAGCAGAATGTATCTAATGAGAGTCCTAATATACAGGAAAATACACAGCCCCTTGCCAAGGGTGAAAAAGAATCAGGGTTATAGCAGTCCTCAGTCCTTAAGATCAACAGGCCATCTGCTGTGGGCGAAACAAGAATCAGGGTTTAGAAGCTGGAACATACGTAATAGCAGTCCTCATATGCAGAATCTACATGATCTCTAGCGAAGGAGAACTAAGAAACCTATTTTACACAGTTCGTCAGTCACAATATCTACATGACATCTTGCGAATGGCAAAACAAGAATCAGCGATTCCAAACAGGATTCTAGGGAAAGGAAGTCCTCATATCAGGACATTACACGGCCCCTCAGTAAAGAAGAAAAAGGAATCTGTGATAAAGTCGTCCACAATCCGGAAAATTCTCAGGGCGTCTTGCTGCGGTATAAACAAGATAAAAGGCTTCAAGCTCGTCTAATATTTCAGAGATATTTGGCTTGTGGGTATTATGAATCAGTCATTTCAGGTCTCCAGCAACATTCTGGTCCTCTTGAGAGTTGTAATCGCATATCTGGTAGTACAAATCCCTTAAGTGCCTTGGGACTATTAAGGCCAGATTACCAGAAAAAAGGTATCATATTGCCATATCTGGATGTAACATTGGTGTTAAGATGAACTTGGTAATCCTTAAATTTTCGTTTGTACTTTACTTGTAGAGGAGCTGAGGGTTTTGCCGTTGACAAATATTTAGTATGAATTATTAAAATATAACCAGGATCCAAGGATTTCACGACCCTAGGAAACATCTGGGCATTTGAATTTTTGTACACAGAGTTTTGGAATCCACATGGACAGGGATATTCAGGATATCTTGCTGTGAACGGAAAGGGAATCCGGATCTTGGTGTTCTCAATTGCCTAAATATAAAAAGTATCTTGATAAGGTTTAATCAGAAATCTGGGCTTCTAAGTCGCCACATTTTTAGTGTGTCTTTTGAAAAGGGACCAGGAATCTTGGGTTCCAATTCCTCAAGAACTTTATGGGAGTCTTTCTCTTTATATCCAAGCAGCTGGAATTCTAGGTCACAAGGAAATATCATGGCGTCTTGCTGATAATGAAGCAGGAATTTCAGTAATGGGAGTCCTCATATACAGAACACTACACGACATATTGCTATGGAAGAATAAGGAAACTTGGTTGCACGAGGCCTCCATCCCAAAAACCTACAGACCGTCTTGCTAAAAGATAACCACCATTCAGATTTTGTGAGTAGGAATCTGGATAATGGGAGTCCTCATATACAGGAAACTGCACTGTCTTTTGCTAAATAGTATAAGGAATCTGGTTTACACGTGTCCTCCATCCCAATAAAACTTCAGGGTTTCTTGCTAAGGGCTAAACACGAATTTGGGTTTTTGAAGCATAAACTAGGGAAATGAAATTCTCATGTACAGAAAAATGCACTGACTTTTCATAAGAAAGAATAAGGAATGTGGGTGACATGTTTTCTCAATCTCCAAAGAAATATACGGCGTCTTCCGAAGATCTAAACAAGAATGAAACTTTGACGCATGTATCTCTGAACAGGAGTACTCAGATACAGGTAACTGCATCGCTGTTGCTGAAAATAAGGAATTTGCTTTATACGTGTCATCAGTCCTGAAAATCTACAGGGCATCATGCTGACGGCTAAAGAAGAATCAGGGATTCGAGGCAGGGATGTGGGTAATAGCAATCCTCATATACAGGAAACGACATGGCCTCTTGCTAATAAAAGAGAAGAAATCTGTTTTCCACGTTTCCTCTATCAAAATATCTACCTGTCTTCTTACTAAGGGCTAAACAAGAATCAGGGTTTTGAAACAGGTATCAAGGGAAAGAGAGTCCTCACATACAGGACACTACATGGCCTCCAACTAAATACATAAAGAATTATTGTTGTACGCGCCCTCAGTCCAAGAAATTCTCAGGTTGTCTGCTATGGGACGATATAGAAGCAGATTTTCGAGCTCCCCAAATGTTTCAGAGCACTTTAGCATTAGGACATTATGAATCGGTTATTTCAGGTCTCCAGCAACATTTTGGCCCTCTTAAAAGTTGTAAATGGTATTGAGCACTCCAAACCGTTAGTTTCCTCAGAACAACTAAGGTCAGATTCCAGGACAAAAAGAATCTTCTTGCGATATTTGGATGTCACTCTGGTCTTAAGGTGAATACTGTAATCCTTCCCCTTCCATGTCTCATTTTATTTTGAGAAGGGACAATGGTTTTGCACTTTCCAAATGATTACTACGTACTTTTAATGGCAACCAGGAATCATGGAATTCACGAAACTAGGAAACTTCTGGGCATCTGTCTTTTGATATACTGAATTTGGAATCCAAATCGACAGGAAAAATCAGTTCATCTTACAGAGAATTAAAAGGAACTCCGGTTCTAGGAGTTCTCATTTTCCGGAATCTACAGGGCATCTTGATAAGGTTTAATCAGCAATCTGGGCTTCTGAGTGTTTACATTTTCGGGGCTATGTGCTCCGTGGATACGCTAAATCTGTCATTACAGATGCTCAGGATATTTCTGGTCCTCTTGTTAGTTGTAATCAAGGATTTGGCCCTAGAAATCCTTTTGTTTCCTGGGACCATCTACTACCATAATCATATTACCCAGAATCAA
Organism: Carlito syrichta; assembly: GCF_000164805.1. Taxonomy (NCBI): domain Eukaryota; kingdom Metazoa; phylum Chordata; class Mammalia; order Primates; family Tarsiidae; genus Carlito; species Carlito syrichta. Next base: position 7,657 of record NW_007261618.1, on the reverse strand, counting down.
ACAGCATATTGGTACAAAATTCCTTGATTCAAGTGACCTGAAGGTACAGAAAATTCGTGTGTGTGGGCAGGTAGATATTGGGGTATTGGGTTTGGAATATTTCACATTTTGTGGAGGTATTGTGAAGGGCAACAATTAAACTTGGATTCCAGTTCCCAAAGAATATTATGGACGTCTTTCTCTTGATATCCAAAAAACTGGAATTCTCTGTCACCAGGGACTGTCTTGGCATCCTGCAGAGTGAAGCAGGAAGCTGGGTAATGGAGGTCGTAATATACAGGAAACTACACGCCATATTGTTAAGGAAGTATAAGGAATCTTCCTTATATGAGTCCTCAATCCAAAGAACTACAGGCCATCTGCCTAAGACGTAACTACGAATCAGGTTTTTTTTTTTTTTTGAGTGAAAGTCTCACTCGGTCACCCAGACTGGAGTGCAGTGGCCGCTTCCGGCCACCGCAGCCTCGACCTGCTGGGCTCTGGCGATCCTTCCGCCTCAGCCTTCCAAGTAGCCGGAATTACAGGCATGCGCTACCATGCCCAGCTGATTTTTTGATTTATTGTAGAGATGAGGTCTCGCTGCCCAGGCGGGTCTCGAACCCGCGGGCTCAGGCAATCCACTCACCTCAGCCTCCCAAAGGCGCGGGATTACAGGCTGAGCCACCGAGCCCGGCTACGAATCAGGTTTTTGAAGTAGGAATCAGGGTAATGGGAGTCCTCACATAAAGGAAACCTCACTGCCTATTGCTAAGTAAGAATAAGGAATCAGCGTTACTTGGATCCTCAATCGCAAAAAAGCTTACGGTCATCTTGTTATGGGGTAAACACAAATCATGGTGTTTTCGAACATGAATCTGGAAAATGGAGTCCTTATTTACAGGCAACTGCATGGCTTTTGATAAGAAAGAATAAGGAATCTGGGTTACACGAGTCCTCAATCCCAAAAATCTACAGAGCATCTTGGAACGTTCTAAACAGAATCAGAGTTTCGAAGCAGGATGCATCTAATGAGAGTCCTAATATACAGGAAAATACACAGCCCATTGCCAAGGGTGAAAAAGAATCGGGGTTATAGCAGTCCTCAGTCCTTAAAAACAACAGTCCATCTGCTGTGGGCTAAACAAGAATCAGTGTTTAGAAGCTGGAACATACGTAATAGCAGTCCTCACATGCAGAATCTACATGATCTCTAGATAAGTAGAACAAAGAAACCTCTTTTACACGGTCCTCCATCACAATATCTACATGACATGTTGCTAATGGCCAAACAAGAATCAGGTTTTCCAAACAGGATTCTGGGGAAAGGAGTCCTCATATATAGGACATTACAAGGCCCCTCGGTAGAGAAGAATAAGTATCTATGATACACTAGTCCACAAACCGTAAAATTCTCAGGTGTCTTACTGCGGTATAAACAAGAACCAAGACTTCGAATACGTCTCATTTTTCAGAGATATTTGGCTTGTGGGTATTATGAATTAGTCATTATAGGACTCCATCAACATTCTGGTCCTCTTGAGAGTTGTAATCGTGTATCTGGTAGTACAAATCCCTTAAGTTCCTTGGGACAATTAAGGCCAGATTCCCGGAAAAAAGTATCATCGTGCTGTATTTGGATGTAACTTTTGTCTTAAGATGAACTTGGTAATCCTTAAATTTCCATTTGTGCTTTATTCATAGAGAGACCGAGGGTTTTGCAGTTTCCAAATATTTAGTACGAACTATTAAATTGTAACCAGGATCCATGGATTCCACGTCCCTAGGAAACATCTGGGCTTCTTCATTTTTGTGCACAGAGTTTTGGAATCCACATGGACAAAGAAATTCAGGGAATCTTGCTGAACGGATAGGGAATCCGGTTCTTGGAGTTCTCAATTGCCTAAATCTACAAAGTCTCTTGATAAGGTTTAATCAGCAACCTGGTCTTGTATGTCGCCACATTTTTAGTGTGTCTTTTCAAAGGAGACTAGGAATCTTGGCTTCCAATTCCTCAAGAATTTTATGGGAGTCTTTCTCTTGATATGCAAGCAACTGGAATTCTAGGTCACCGGGAAATATCTTGGCGTCTTGCCGAGAATGAAGCAGGAATTTCAGTAATGGGTGTCTTCGTATACAGAACACTACACGACCTGTTGCTACGGAAGA
>NW_007261618.1:0-5164 GCF_000164805.1 Carlito syrichta | reverse complement strand
TCACTGCACGGCTGTTGCTAAAAGTAAAGGAATCCACGTTATACGAGTCCTCAGTCCTGAAAATCTACAGGGCATTTTGATGACGGCTAAAGAAGAATCAGGGATTCGAGGAATGAATGTGGGTAATAGCAATCCCCTTATACAGGAAACTATATGGCCTCTCGCTAGTGAAAGAGACAAAATCTGTTTTCCATTGTTCTTCTATCAAAAAATATACATGACTTCTTCCTAAGGGCTAAACAAGAATCAGGGTTTTGAAAAAGGAATCAAGGGAAAGGAGTCCTCATATACAGGACACTACAAGGCTTCCAACTAAGTACGAATAAGAAATCATTGTTGTACTCGTCCTCAATACAGAAAATTCCCAAGTTGTCTGCTATGGGACAAACAAGAAACAGATCTTCGAGCTCCCCAAATGTTTCAGAGCAATTTAGCATTCCGATATTATGAATCGATCATTTCAGGACTCCAGCAACATTCAGGTCCTCTTAAAAATTGTAAATGGTATTGGGCACTCCAAGTCCATTAGGTTCCTTAGAACAACTAAGACCAAATTCTAGGAAAAAAATAATCTTCTTGCAGTATTTGGATGTAACTCTGGTCTTAAGGTGAAACCTGTTATCCTTCCCTTTCCTTGTCTCTTTTTATTTTGAAACGGGACAAGGGTTTTGCACTTGCCAAATGTTTACTACATACTTTTAATGGTAACCGGGAATCATGAAATCCAGGAACCTAGGAAACTTCTGGGCATCTGTCTTCGTATATACTCAACTTGGAATTCAAATGTACAGGAAAAATTATTGCATCTTACTGTGAATAAAAAGGAAATCCAGGTCTAGGAGTTCTCATTTCCCGGAATCTACAGGGCCTCTTGATAAGGTTTAATCAGCAATCTGGTCTTCTGGGTCCCTACATATTCAGAGCTACTTGCTCTGTGGGTACGCTAAATCTGTTATTACAGATCCTCAAGATCTTTCTGGTCTTCTTGTTAGTTGTAATCAAGGATTTGACCCTAGAAATCCTTTTGTTTCCTGGGACCATCTATGAACATAATCATATTCCCCAGAATCAAAAGATATATTTGTACAAAATTCCTCGATTCAGGTGACCTCAAAGTACAGAAATTCTTGTGTGTGGGCAGGTAGGAATTGGGGTTTTGGGTTTGGAATATTCCACTTTTTGGGGAGGTCTTGTGAAGGGGAACCAGGAATGTTGGATTCCAGTTCCCAAAGTATATTATGGACGTCTTTCTCTTGATATCCAAAAAACTGCAATTCTCGGTCTACAGGAACTGTCTAGGCATCCTGCAGAGTGTAGCAGGAAGCTGGGTAGTCCAGGTCGTCATATACAGGAAACTACAAGTCATATTGGTATGGAAATATAAGGAATCTTCCTTATATGAGTCCTCAGTCCCAAAACTACAGGCCTTCTCACTAAGTGGTAATCACGAATCAGATTTTTGAAGTAGGAATCTAGGTAATGTGTGTCCTCACATACACTAAACTTCACTGCCTATTGCTAAGTAAGAATAAGGAATTTGCATTACTCAGGTCATCAATCGCTAAAAAGCTTAAGGTCATCTTGCTATGGGCTAAACACTAAGCATGGTGTTTTCGAGCATGAATCTGGAAAATGGAGTCTTTATTTAGAGTCAACTACATGACCTTTTGGTAAGAAAGAATATGTAATCTGGGATACACGAGTCCTCAATCCCAAAAATCTACAGAGCATCTTGGAACGTTCTAAAAAGGATCAGAATTTCGAAACAGGATATATCTTATGAGAGTCCTAATATACAGGAAAATACAGAGCCCCTTGCCAAGGAAGAAAAATAATTGGGGTTATAGCAGTCCTCAGTTTTAAAATCAACAGGCCATCTGCTGTGGCCTGAACAAGAATCAATTTTAAGAAGCTGGAACATAGCTAATAGCATTCCTCATATGCAGAATCTATATGATCTCTAGCTAAGGAGAACTAAGAAACCTCTTTTACATGGTTCTTCCATCACAATATCTACATGACATCTTGCTAATGGCAACACAAGTATCAGGGTTTCCAATCAGGATTCTGGGGAAAGGAAGTCCTCATATACAGATATTACATGGTCTCTCGGTAAAGAAGAATAAGGAATCTGTGATACACTAGTCCACAATCCTAAAAATTCTCAGGGTGTCTTGCTGCGGTATATACAAGAATCAAGACTTCGAGCTCGTCTCATGTTTCAAAGATATTTGTCTTGTGTGTATTATGAATCAGTCATTTCAGGACTCCAGCAACATTCTGTTTCTCTTGAGAGTTGTAATCGGATATCTGGTAGTACAAATCCCTCAAGTTCCTCGGGACAATTATGGCCTGATTCCCGAAAAAAAGTATCATATTGCCGTATTTGGAGACAACTTTGGTTAAGATGAACTTGGTAATCCTTAAATTTCCGTTTGTACTTTATTTGTAGAGGGGCTGAGGGTTTTGCTTTTGCTAAATATTTAGTACGAATTATTAAAATGTAACCAGGATCAATGGAATCCACGTCCCTGGGAAACATCTGGCCATCTGCATTTTTGTATACAGTGTTTTGGAATCCACATGGACTGGGAAATTCAGGACATCTTGCTGAGAACGGAAAGGGAATTCGGTTTTGGAGGTCTCAATCGCCTAAATCTACAAAGTCTCTTAATAAGTTTTAATTAGCAATCTGGGCTTATATGTCGCCACATTTTTAGTGTGTCTTTTGAAAAGGGACCAGGAATCATGGGTTCCAATTCTTCAAGAACTTTATTGGAGTCTTTCTCTTGATATCCAAGCAAGTGGAATTCTAGGTCACCAGGAAATATCTTGGTGTCTTGCTGAGAATGAAGCAGGAATTTCAGTAATGGGTGTCCTCATATACAGAACACTACATGACCTGTTGCTACAGAAGAATGAGGAATCTTGTTTACACGAGGCCTCCATCCCCGAAACCTACATACCGTCTTGCTAAGAGATAACCACCATTCAGTTTTTGGGAGTAAGAATCTGGATAATGGGAGTCCTCACATACAGGAAACTGCCCTGTTTAATGCTAAAGGAGAATAAGGATTCTGGTCTACACGTGTCCTCCATCCCAATAAAACTTCAGGTTTTCTTGCTAAGGGCTAAACACGAATTTGGGTTTTTGAAGCATAAGCTAAGGAAATGAAATACTCATTATACAGGCAAATGCACTGACTTTTCCTAAGAAAGAATCAGGAAATGTGGGTGACATGTTTTTCACAATCCCCAAAAATGTATACGACGTCTTCCTAAGATCTAAACAAGACAACAAGCCTTTGACGCATCTAGCTGTGAACAGGAGTACTCATATACAGTTAACTGCACGGTTGTTGCTAAAAATAAGGAATATGGATTATACGAGTCCTCAGTCCTGAAAATCTACAGGGCATCTTGCTGACGGCTAAAGAAGAATCAGGGATTCGAGGCATGAATGTGGGTAATGGCAATCCTCATATACAGAAAACTACATGGCCTCTTGCTAATAAAAGAGAAGAAATCTGTTTTCCACGGTTCCTCTCTCAAAAAATCTACATGACTTCTTACTAAGGGCTAAACATGAATCAGGGTTTCGAAAAAATCTGGGAAATGAATTCCTTATTTACAGGCAACTACATGACTTTTGCTAAGAAAAAAAGGAATCTGATTTACACGAGTCCTCAGTTCCAAACCTCTGCAGAGCTCTTGGAATGTGCTAAATAGGAATCAGAGTTTCGAAGCACGATGTATCTAATGAGAGTACTATAATACAGGAAAATACGACAGCCCCTTGTCAAGGAAGAGAAAGTATTGGGGTTATAACAGTCCACAGTCCTAAGAATGAACAGGCCATTTGCTGTTGCCTAAACAATAATCACGGTTCAGAAGCAGGAACATAGTTAATAGAAATACTCATATACAGAATCTTCACAATCACTAACTAAGGTGAAAAAAGAAACCGGTTTTACACGGTTACTCCATCCCAACATCTACTTGACCCCTTGGTAATAGCAAAACAAGAATCAGTGTTTCCAAACAGGATTCTGGGAAAAGGGAGTCCTCATATACAGGACATTACATGGACCCTCGCTAAGGAAGAATAAGGAATCTGTGATACACTAGTTCACATTCCGAAAAATTCTCAGGGTGTCTTGCTGTGGTATAAAAAAGAATCAAGGCTTTGAGCTCGTCTCATGTTTTGGAGATATTTGGCTTGTGGGTATTATGAATCAGTCATTTCACGACTCCAGCAACATTCTGGTCCTCTTGAGAATTATATCGGGTATCTGGTAGTACATTCCCTTAGTTTCCTCGGGACAATAAAGGCCAGATTCCCGGGAAAAAATGTATGATTTTTCCGTATTTGGATGTAACTTTGATCTTAACATGAACTTGGTAATCCTTAAATTTCCGTTTGTACTTTATTTGGAGAGGGGCCGAGGGTTTTGCAGTTGCCAAATATTTAGTACGAATTATTAAAATGTAACCAGGTTCATGGAATCCGGGTCCCTAGGAAATATCTGGGCATCTGTATTTTTGTATACAGAGTTTTGGAATCCACATGGACAGGAAAATCAGGGCATCTTGCTGAGAACGGAAAGGGAATCCGGTTCTTGGAGTTCTCAATCGCCTAAATCTACAAGGTCCCTTGATAAGGTTTAATCAGCAATATAGGCTTCTATGTCGCCACATTTTTAGTGTGTCTTTGGAAAAGGGACCAGGAATCTTGGGTTCCAATTCCTCAAGCACTTTCTGGGAGTCTTTCTCTTGATATCCAAGCAACTGGAATTCTAGGTCACCAGGAAATATCTTGGCGTCTTGCTGAGAAGGAAGCAGGAATTTCAGTATTGGGAGTCCTCATATACAGAACACTACACGACCTGTTACTACGGAAGAACAAAGAATCTTTCTTACAGGAGTCCTCCATGACAAAAACCTACAGAGCGTCTTGCTAAGAGATAATCACCATTCAGGTCTTGGGAGTTGGAATCTGGATAATAGGAGTCCTCATATACAGGAAACTGCACTGTCTAATGCTAAAGGACAATAAGGATTCTGGTTTAGACGTGTCCTCCATCCCCAAAAAAACTTCAGGGTTTCTTGCTAGGGGCTAAACACGAATTTGGGTTTTTGAAGCATAAACTAGGAAAATGAATCC
>NW_007261617.1:8934-19294 GCF_000164805.1 Carlito syrichta | reverse complement strand
GCGGGCGCCTGCCGGGCCCCCGGGAAGGGCCGTCGCTCGTCGGCAGCGGGGCCCAGCGACAGTTCGCCCTCCCGGCCTCGCCCGCCCGGCCTCCTTTCGACGGGACCCCGCTCCGACGTCGGCTGCTTGCAAGTTCCTTGGAGCCGCGTCCACCCCGTCTCCCGGGCAGGAGTGCGGTGCACCGTCGCCGCCCACTGCAGCCTCGACCTCCTGACTCGGGTGCTGCTTCCGCTTCAGCCTCCCGAGTGGCCGGGGCTCCGGGCACACGCCGCCACACCTGGCTGATGTTTCAGTTTTCGTGGAGACGGAGTCTCTCTGTGTTGCCAGCAAGGGCCTCGGATTGCTGGGTTCAAGCAACCCTCCCACCCCCCAAAGTGCTGGTACTACAGGGATGAGCCGCCACTCAGCAAGACAGGGCCGCCGAGGTTGCTGTGACTTCGCTCCCAGCTCTAGCCCCGGCTTAGAGACGGCACCCATGTGTCTGATGCCGGTGTGAATGAGTGAGCGAACTCTCACAACACGTCTGTGGGAAAACTCCTCTTCAGCTTGCCGATAAGCCTGCTCCTCCATTTACAGATGACCGAGGCTGAGAGAAGTTAAGGGACTTGTTCCAAATCGCAGAGCCAAAAGTGGTAGATCCGGAATATGAACTCAGGGAAGCAGATGCAGAGCCCCTGGGATACAGTGTCTTTCCTGCAGGTACTGCTCAAGCGTGCAGTCTTGGTGGTAATGGCAGGCAAGCTAGTTGAAGGTGCAACCAAGGCTCTCTAAAGAAACAGCACCTCTTCCTGTCCTAAAACGAACATTTGGTGCAAGTTGTAATCGTTGTTAATATAATGGATTTCTGCTGCCTCGTTTCTGAGGCATGCACTAAAAGTGCATTCCAGGAATTTTTTAAAATATATATGCACATGTTGTTCTTTGCAGTATTATTTGCAATATTAAAATGCTACAGTCAACCTAAGTGCAATAAAGAAAAGACGGAATAAACCACACACACGGTGGTACTACATGCAGCTGGAAAAAAAAAGATTAAGGAAGAGCTATATATGGAGTGATTTTAAGGATACATCAAGTAAAATGAGCTAGGTACAAAAGAAACACCAAATGTAGTGTGTTTTATATTAGCAAAAGGGAAATTAGGCGCATATACACATGTACCACATATTCACAAACGATTCCTTTACTTATTTTTTCAAAAATACACAAAGGGAGGATAATCCATCAGTGAAACTGGATACCTTAAATACATAAGTTCCATGGCCCTCAAATGAGCTATTTATTCATGCCTGGGAGCCACACTCCAGTAGGGAGAGCAGCAAAGACTGCATGTAGAGGAGAGGACAGCCAGGAGGCCCTGTGTATGACAAAACACCTGTAAAATCATCTACACAAAGCGAGTACGAATAAGCACAGAACATGCCTGAGACTTGGTTGGGTGGAACACTGGCTACCAGGGAACTGAAAGAAAGGGGCTACACAGTGCAAAGAGCCAGACATGCCAATCTGGGAAAAGCAGGATTGCCAGGGAGAGGGACTGACCCGGACAAAGGGATTGTCCTCTGGGACTTGCAGGGAAGAGAAAGAATGAAGTACTGGGCAGAAATCAAAGGTTCTAGTAGAACAAAAGAGAATCCTAGAATGAGATGACACACCTTTCCTGTCCCCTAAAGCAAGATAATGCTACTGAAAGACTCAAGACAAATCTAATCTAGTGATGTTGTCCATGTATCAAAGTAGTAGGAAAAGATTATTAAACATGCAAAACTCAGCGAGACCTGAGTCTAACATGAGGAATCTGTTAACGGTAAATTCCATGCAAAAAGTGTGATGACTGAGGATGCTCACTTTTGACAAGCTTACAAGCATTCTTGGATTTAATTGGAGATCTAAAACAAAAGTCAAGATGGAAACAAGGTGAGAAAAAGAGTATGTCACCAGTATGTATTTGAGTTAAAATAACACTATAAAGAATTTAGTCGTGAGCCAGACAACTTCAGAATGTAAATGCAATGGAATAGGACAAACACAAAAAAGTAGTTAAAGATATCTTGAAATTTGAGAACTTGAGATAATATGAAAAGGACACACTGTTTCCTTGAAAAAAGTCAATCCAGAACCACAAAACCTGAGTCTTATTCTAGCAAAACTACTATCATTCTGTTTGCTCTAATGGTACAAGGTTGGCTTTGAAAGCCAAACAGAACTCCTTACTCGTCTCCTCACTAGATATGTGACCCCAGAACATTTTATATATTTTTTAGTTTATATTTATCTTCAGGTAAGGGATAACATCCAAGTAAAAAGTTAGTTGGTAAGACGAGTATGATCGCGTGACACTGTACATGAACTAGTTGCCAAGAATATATTGACTCTGAGTTTTCCTTTACCCACTTTAAAATCATAGACAAAGAACTGGCAAAGAACATTCTAAAAATATATTCTTCTACCATTTCTAGAAAGAAATCGTATATATAGTAAAAGAATTAGAGAAGACCTAGTTAATTTTGAACAACTACAGGCATTATTTTTGGCATTTCAAAAATGTTCTGGAATTAGGTAGTGGTATGTTTTCAAAAGCTTTGGAAATTAATAAAAGTCACTGGATAATAAGCTTAACAATGGTGAGTTTTATAATACATGAATTATTCCCTAATAATAATCATAATAACAATAAAGTATCTTTCTACCAACCCATGTCCTGTATTTTTTTTAATGTATCTCAAATTAATAGTCAATGTCCAGTATATGATGCTGATAACCTGAAGTGAGGAAATATACTAAGTAAAAAAAACTTAAATTTAGAAAGTCTTTTGTTTTGCTTTGTTCTCAGAAATGACACATTTCTGTGAGAGAAAAACCTACCTGGAAAAAATTGACACAATTGAATTAGAAATGTGGGAAGGGTCTTGGGGGTTAGGAGGACTCTACCTGAGATCTGGAGCTAGTACTTATAGCAAGGGAACTTGGGCAAGTTCCAGAATCTTGGTCCTGGTTTCTTGACAGCAAAACAGGGAATGTAATGCTTTTCTCAGAAGCCCATTGTGAAGATCAAAAGCAATAATATACAGGAAATAATCATCTCGCAAACTGTAAGGTTAATAGTGACTGCAATGTGAGTAATGTAGGTCAACACATTCCAGGCACCTAGCCACTGAATGAGAACTGCAGCAACGAAGACTGTGAACTTGGACTTGGACTGACTTTCCCAGGTGTTTCTTGGTCTGATCAACTTGAGCTGTGAACCACTGAACTGTGTAGCATTATCCCAAAACCAAAACAAGAAGTGGGGCAAAGCAGAATGAGGATGTGTTCAATGCAAGTTCTAAAGTGCAGAAGAAACATTTGGGGGACTCTAGGACACCTGGTTTTGGGTCTCATTTTACCTTTATCCACATGCAGCAGAGACCCAAACCCTGAAGCACTGACAGTCCACCTTTGAAACACTGAAAGGTCTCATTTCAAATTCAAGCTTGCTTTGAATACAAATTAAGTTTGCCTTTTCTGAACGGTGATAGGAACAGTTTTCTCCAAGAACTAACACAACATATAAAGGAATTACATGGCTAAAATTTCAAAATTCAGCAGAGATGTGTAAGTAAGGAAGTCATAAATAGACACAGAGACGGGGGGGGAAAAGACCCTCTGATAAAAGGGAAAACATTCTCCTAACCCAAGACATCACCACCAACTTCAAGGAGATAAGAGAGCAGCTGCCCTCTCCAGAGAGTAGGTCACTTTTGATTCTGAGCTCTAGAATGTGTCTGATGACCCGGCACCAGTACCCATTAAAGGGTTCTGAATGCTCATGCTGTTAGATGATGCTTAGAGATGGCTCAGCAGAACAAAGAAAATCGTCAGGTGCCAGGCCAGGTCACACTGAGAGCAACGAGCAGCATTAACAGGGACAAATGTGGGATAAAAACGAATGTTTGGACTTTGGCTTTAATAACTCAAACCACCCAAGTTGATGCAAAGGCCGTGATTTTGTTCCTCTCTATGGCAGTGCAATACTCCATCATGTTTATGTTAGTCACGTTAGCACAAGGGTGTGATTGGCAGTTGCTGGGCACTGCTTGTGAAGGAGGAAGGGCAGAGGGAGGGGAGCACATGACAACACAAAGGGCACCTGGTGCACCTAGAAGCCCAAACTTCGCCTGCATTCAGCCTGTTTATGCGGCAAATCCTCACTTGTACCCCACAACCTTATAACAAATAAATACATTATGATACAAAAAACTCAAACCAGTAACTTATTTACTCTTCTATTAGAAAGCATGTTTCCAGTTGTATGATGTATTAATGTTAATATAATAATTGAAAGAATTCTGAGTCTGGGGGAAACTCTAAATATAGCTTCTATTTATTTTTCTAAACAGAGTTAAGAGTAAAATCCTCTATGAAACATACATTGTGGTTATAAAAAGGCAAAAGTGAGAATAATTGGCATTAAATAGAGGAGTGAATTATTTATAGTCAGGGGAAGACCTAAGTCTCATTCTTCTCTCGTATATCCCAAAGTTCCTGTGCTATTCCAGTAATGGGAGTTACTTCACATATTGTTAAAGTGAGCTTGTAGAACTTGTGGATATGGTGCCAATCTACCTGAGGGCACAACTCTGTCATGACAATAATACTGTGATAAATACTTTTTATTTATCAGTCACTCAGCCAGAATCATGAAAATACAAGCACTTAATATGGTGAAATAGGCCAGGCTCGGTGGTTCAGCCTGTAATCCCAGAACATTGGGAAGCTGAAGGGAATGAATTGCCTGAGCCTGCAGGTTCGAGACCAGTCCTGGCAACTTGACGAGACCTTGTCTCCACAGTAAATCAAAAATTAGCCGGTTGTGGTAGAGCACCTGTAGTTCCAGCTACTTGGAAGCCTGAGGAAGAAGGATCACCAGAGCACGGAGGTCGACACTGGGGTGGATGTGAGCTTGTCACTGCACACCAGTCTGGGCTATGGAGTGAGAACTCCAACTCAAAAAATAATAATTATGGTGAAATTACAATCCTTTGAACAATTCCAAAGATATTTCTAAAGATAAGTACATCTAGGTTGTTTAAAGCAAAAACATGTCTTTATTTTCAAGCCTTTTCCACTGGTGTATTTCTTTATTTTTAAAAATATTTTTTAGCTTCATATTGAAAAATTACAAGCACCAAACAATTGCATACATTTCTGTAAACATATCTTACCTTCCTTTCTTTTTTTTTTTTTTTTTTGAGATGGAGTCTCACTGTCACCCAGACTGGAGTGCAGTGGCCGCTCCCGGCCACCGCAGCCTCGACCTGCTGGGCTCTGGCGATCCTTCCGCCTCAGCCTTCCAAGTAGCTGGAACTATAGGTGCACGCTACCATGCCTGGCTAATTTTTTTGATTTATTGTAGAGATGAGGTCTCGCCTGCCCAGGCAGGTCTCAAACCTGTGGGCTCAGGCAATCCACTCACCTCAGCCTCCCAAAGGCGCAGGATTACAGGCTGAGCCACCGAGCCTGGCTATCTTACCTTCCACTGATAGGTTTTCTTCTGCAGCAAGCAAGAAAACATATGGACTAGAAACATGACAATATAGTTTAACATTTCGTGCCTTTATATAAAGTCTTAGTGAATAAACAAAATGCATAAACATATAAATAAAATGAAAATAAATGCATACATAAATATGGACAGGGTGCATTTGTTCAGGCCTCCGATTTCAGCACTTAGGGAGGACAAGGCAAGAAGATTGCTTATTCAACACCCATGCTTGGTAGCTCAAGGTCACACTTATCGCACCCTCGACTCAGGCAAGTCCAGCAGCTAATCTGAAGAGACCTGGGCTACAAGTCTGTCTCCTGTCACCAACTCTCAGACTCATTGAACCTAAGCAAGAATGGAAGTTGAGAAAGGAAGGAAGTAGTTTAAGGGTCACTGTCCCATGTATGTCTGTCCCTCTCACCTAACCTCTCTTTCAACTGCACATGTAAACGGCAGGTTAACAACCACCCTGACTCAGAACCTTGATCTTGTCATGTTCTGTTAATGGAATACAACCAAAAGTCAAAAATGTTAGGCCCACTCAAAAAACCTATCAAGCAATATTCTTTACAAACTACTCATGGGCTTTGTTCTATTGAACATATGGGAGAACTAGCTGAAAACATGAAAATGGCATCAGGTTTACAAGATTCACAGAAAAGATGGTCATCACATGTTTGCAGGAGATCCACATAAATACTTTTCATCACTTGGTATATTGAAAAGAGCTTACTGGGGACTAGAATGATATCTATAACTGACCCTAATCAAATGTAGTATTATGTGACTTTAAAAACAATCCAAACCACAAATAGAAAAGATGTTTAGGAGTTAGGAGTGCCAGACTAGTCTTGAGTTGAGGAAAAGCCAACATGCTGACCCAGTAAATGAGCAGAAATCCACATAACAATGAGATACAGCAAGAAGAATACAGAGACAGGAGATAAAATATTTATTCATTCATTTATTTTAGTTTAGGGGGTATACATACATGTTCTTTACATAAACATATAAGAAAACATTTTTTAAATGCATTATTTATTCACTGTTATACTCTGTTTCAGGTTCTACATTTTTTAGCAGATACAGGAAAAAAACTGCAGAAGAACAAAAAGAGTGCATCATAGCCATCTAAAAGTTAATTATCTTTCACTTATGGACAAGCAAAATACTCTTGTATATTTTAATTTCAAGAGTAGTTGGGATGATTTTGCACCAACCATTAGGAAAATCATACCAGTGATGATCATACCTTGATGATTTTATACAAAGAAGGGAAGAATAATAAGATATGAGCTTAGGCAAATTGAGAGATAAGTCTATCAAAAAGGGTACAAAATGACTGGTGAGGGAGCTGTCCCCATTGGTTGTAACCTCCAGACATGATATTCCCAGCTTCCAATTTTGTTATTGCGACTGTAAATCATTAATTAGCATGCTGGAGCTTACCTCCCTCAATCCTGTCAGAGTCTGAGCTTCAGGCCTTTGGCCCTTAGCTGTGACAACTTGAACCTAATTTATTGCAGTCAGTGACTCTCAAGTGTTGTGGATTGTTGATCAGTTTTTCTGAACAGTAAGTGAAGAATTACAGTCGATGTCATTCTGTAGTCCTAATTCAACCGATTTGATTTCATTTGATTTTAATCCATCATATGTTAGAGTGTTTTCTCTGCAGTCATTTGCTGTAGCTCTTCTGCACAAACAGCAGCACGGGAATATCTGTCAGCCCTTTTTCAGTCCGAAGACAGAAATGACCATCATAGAAATCATCCAAGAGTGAATGAGTCATCACAGAAACTTCCTGCTGGCAAAGAGCTCACAGTAATTCCGAAATCTCAAACAGAAGCTTCTGGCATCTGAAACAACTGCCTATGCCCTGGTCAACCTGCTGTAGAAGTTCCAAAGTGATGGATGATGGCCCTCCTTCCCTCTGAGAAATGAAACTTTCTCTAGGTTTGAGTCTTCTCTTCCACTTATAAAAACAAGTGTCATCCTGAGTGTATTCCTGGATTGGTGTCATGGGTATTTTAACCACACTTTGGGGGAAAGGGAAAACTGAGCCACTTTTCCAGGTTTCAGTGAAGTGTAGGTTGGTATTCGCGTTAAAATCCCAGTTACTGATTCCTATCACAAACACAGCCTGCCTGCTTTTCTAAGCAACGGGCTCATATCAATATTATGCGGACCCTCTCAGTACCATACAAGATTTTGCCATCAAATAACATTGAGACTGTTGGTCTAAATGTGTGGGACTAATGAGCTTACATTTAACTCAGGTTCTGTGAGGCCTAATTGGCAAAGCACAGTGCTGGCTACACGAGGGAAAATGAGGTGTACACAGGACCTACTTTAAAGGGGCTTGAAGACGAATCTGATCCTAATCGAAACTGGGATAGCCATAGGTTGAGTGGGAAGTCCTGTTTCCTGAGCACAGGCTCTTATTCCTAAAAAGGAAGAAAGATAATGCCCAAGCCTGGGTTGAGGTAAGACAATGCAGTATGTAAAGCAGGGACTGTGGTCCAGTCTTCTGGGCTCCAAACAAGTAGCTTGTCTTCTCTGTACCTCACTTTTTTCACATGTTAATGGGATACTATAATAGTACTTACCAATTTGAATTTTTTCAATGAATTGCAGGATTAAGCATATTTGATTTCCTTTAATCCACTGAGGTAGGTGTGTATGTCTTTTCTCAGTGTATGAAGAGTGCAGAGACCTTCTAGAGTCCATATGGAGGAGGAGCAGCAGTTCCTAGTCTCAGGTCATGCCTGTGTTACCTCATGTCCACTTACAAGACATTGGACTCAAGGCAGGCATGACCTATTCACAGGCTCTTGTTTAAGATCTGCTCATAAATTTCTGTCACATCTGCTAATCTGAATCAGATACCTCATGCCAGCTGATGCATTTCTTTTCATTTTTTTTCCCTCAATACTGTTCTTTGAGAGTCCCTGCCTGCTCAAAGCCAGTGGCATCCTTGTCTATGTTTCAGAGAGGAGTGGCCCAGGGTTCACTAATCCTGGCATCATGCTCTGTCTCATGCAAGTTGGCATGTTTGTAGTGAAGCAGTCCTTGGTCTTGCTGACAGGATTGCAAAAAAGAGACAGAAGATTGTTACTTGCAAATGTCACAAAATCGTGCTGTTTTCCTCCTAAAAGGCAGGTGGGCTGCTACCTATGGCCTGTGGGGAAATAAATTAGTCCATGCACAGATGATATTGGAGTGATAACCTACGTGAACATGGAGATTGTGCCCCCTAGCTCAGCAAAACCAACCAAGACAGTTGTCCCAAGCCATGAGCCCAGGCCCTCTGCAATAAAGCTCTAAAAATGTCCTATTCTCACATTGAGGAGACTGATGTCCCTATGTTGGAAGTGGACCGTGAATAAGAGATGTCTGGAGAGGGATCTCCTTAATGTGACACACACCTGAATTCACTTTTAGAAAATCTATATGATGCCTGCAAACTAGAATACTTAGACCCAGCATGCCACTGGTTAATCTACGAAATGACGGACTCTTAGGACAAATCTGATACCTGGAAACTTTGGGTCTGAGAGAAGCAGAGTGCTGCATATCTCTATTTTATCCCTTCAGCCTTCCACGATGTCTTCTCTCTCTCTTGTGTCTGAATCGGTTTCCATTTCCTCCATCCTCTTGCATTTGAGAACCTGGAGTTGGACTCACGCGAATTCTCCCGAGCAGATAGTCTCTGCAAACCTCACTTCTCTCTTTCAGGTAAACCAGTGTGGTGACTATTTGCTTTTGGCCTGTTGCTCTTCAACATGTTAGCTGGATTTTGTCAACAGGAAAAGCAGCTATGAAGAAAATCATAGTGCATCATGATGGAGAATAGGAGGCCCACTGGCAAAAGGATTTGGAGGGTAGGAAATGCTTCTAAATCTATATCCATATGTCCATTACTTAGAAATTTCTACACAGTATGTGAAAAACCATTGTAGCCCTCTCTAAATACTGTGTATCACAGGGCAGCAATAGAGACATCACATATTATGAGGGAAATGCAAATTAAAACCGGAGGAAGACATCATATTACATCATTCAGAGTGACCGTTATTAAAAAATCAAAAACAATAGATGCTGGTGTTCTCCAGTGCAAAGGGAACCCTTATGCACTGTTAGTGGGAGTGTAAACTAGTACAAGTTCTATGAAAACCTGTATGGAGATTCCTCAAAAAACTAAAAGTAGATCTATCATTTAATGCAGCAATCCCATTACTAGGTATCTACCTTAAGGAACAAAGGCCATTACATTTTAAAAAAAGACACCTGTACCTGCATGTTCATTGCAGCAGAATTCACAATTGCAAAGTGTAGGAGATCTAAATGTCCATCAACTAATGTGTGGATAATGAAAATATATCATATATGTATACACTTGAAATACCATTCAACTAACAAAGAGAATGAAATGATATCATTTGCAGCAACTTGAATGGAATTGGAAAGCATCATCTTAAGTGAACTAATGCAGTCACAGAAAACTAAACACCATATGTCCTCACTTATAAGTGAGAGCTAAACTCAAGATCTCCAAAGGCACAGAAAATGGTATAATGGGCACTAAAAACTCAGAACTGGGTGGAGGAAGGAGTGGTGGAATGAAAAATCACCTATTGGGTACAGTGGGCACAGATGGTAGAGGCACACTTAAAACCCAAATTTCTTTGCCAATATACAATACAACCATGTAACCAAAAACTAGTTGCACCCCTAAAGCTATTGAAATAATGAAGAAAAAATATTTTGCACTAAAAGCCTTTATGACATTATTTGTCCTTTTTTAACTTGACACACTTCTAGTCTGTGCTGTATAAA
>NW_007261617.1:0-8347 GCF_000164805.1 Carlito syrichta | reverse complement strand
CTGTGAATAGTCATGAATTATAGGAAAAATGAGTGTCTTCTCTCATCACTCCTTGAGTAGAATCCACCCTTAACAAAGTCTTCATGATGGCATCCAGTCTCACTGTTTTGCATATTAATAATTTTTCCTACTGCCCTGATACATGGCTAGCATCACTGGATATAAAGGCACTTCCAAGTTAATTTTTCTTGAGTTTCTAAATACTATTGTCTTGCTTTGGGGAAGAGGAATGGTGTGTCTTCTCATTCTAGGACTATATTTTGTTCTACTAGGACATTTAGTTTATTCCAATTTATTTCTTCTCTTCACTACAAGCTGTCAGAGGATATTTCCTTTGTCCCGGCCCTGACAACTCTACCATTTCTAGAATGACACTTCTGGTCCTCCGCACTGTGAAGCCCTTTCGTTCTATTGCCCAGTAGCCAGTGCTCTAATCAACCAGGTCTCAGGTATGTTCTGTGTTTTTCCACACTCATTTTCTGTGGATTATTTTACCTGTGTTCCATCATAAACAGACCCTCACTGCTGCCCTCTCCTCTATTTGTATAGTTTATTTCGCTTCCTCTTCAGTTGTGTTGTTCCTAGACTGGGCTAAATAAATCATTTGAGGTTTGCTTTTTTGTTTGTTTTGTTTTATTTTTTGGCTTTCTATATCAGTCCCTAGAGCTTTGCAATACATGTTGGGATAGTCTGTAGCTATCATCCTAGGTAGACTTTTATTCTTCTTTTTTTAAAATTTTAAAATGTGAGGTACAATTCAGGGTTAGATATACAAAAGTTCATTATGCAGGTGCCCTAGCTGATGAGATGTGCCCCTCCCTTGGCACTTTCCTACGACTGCCAAACCTGCCCCCTTCCCCTGGCAGTTTCTCACTACTGCCAATCCCTTTCTTGCAGTATTATGATAATTGTTCAGGGTCTGCTTATGAGTAAGAACATGTGGTACTCAGTTCTTTGTTTCTGTGATAGATCACTCAGTATTATAGACTCTAAGTCCATCCAAGTTGCTGTGAAGTTCATAATTCTGCCCTTCTTATAACTGCATAATATTCCATCATGCATCTGTAACACTTTTTTTAAAATGCAGAATTCCAATAGTACACAAAAGTAGACAGTGTCATATAATATGACACCCCCATATTCATTGGCCAGCTTCAACAATTATCACCTTGTGGTTGATTTTTTTATAATACAATCCTTTTCACTTACCTATAATATTTACATAAATAACGTTTGCTCATGAGAGACTAGAGGCTGAAATTCCCAAGATGGAAAGCTGGATACTTAGGACAGCATACTCTATTATTGGTCTTTTAATTCTATTCTGATTTTTTTCTTTTAGTTGTAGATACAAGTTCTCACTATGTTACCCAGGCTGGTCTCCAACTCCTGGGCTCAAGAAATCCTCCTGCCCTGGCCTCTTATAGTGCTGGGATTGCAGGAGTGAGCCACGGCACCTGGTCTATTATGACCTTTTCTTGATTGGATGCGTCCCAACCACATTAGAAAGGACAATCTGCTTTACTTAGTCTACCTGTTAGTCTCATCCAGAAGCACAATCTACAACACATCCAGAATAATGTTTGACCAAGTGTCTTGACATCCTATGGCCCAGTCATAGTGACATATAAAATTAACAATCATTGCACATCTTTTGTCATATTTGAGATTTTCATATTTTTTCTCACCATCTGTAGCTTGTCTTTTGAATATAATAATAGTATTTTGTGCTCAACAAAAATTTTTAATTTTTACACAGTTGAATTTATTAATAATTTCCTTAAAGGTTTGTGTTGATGTGATAACAAAGAACACTTTGCCCAAATCCATGGTATGAAATATTTTTCTTATGTTCCCTACTTTGTTTTCTAGTTTTTCAATTTGCAATTAGTTCTATAATCCATTTTGAGTTAGCTTTTATGAAGTATTGAGGTTTACGTGGATTTTTCCTTCTATTTTTGTTTAGTTGCTTCTGCACAGTTTGTAAATAAGATAATGCTTTCTCCACTGAATTACTTTTGGAACTTACTCTGTCAATTGCAGGAATGAGACTGGTGAAGAACTGTCCTGGTCATTGAGCAGAAGCACAGGATCTGAACTAGGGAGGTTCATATTGAAAAGAAAAGGAAGGCACATCTTTTTCAGAGGAAACCCCCAAGCACAAGTGCCGTGCTTTCTATCCCATGCTGTGGTATGCTCAACTTTGCTCTCGCTGCCTCTCCTGGTGTGCAAGCTTGGGTGTGCATAGACACTGAGGCTGAGTTGTGTCACTGGGCACATTTGATCACTGGCACCAAATATCTGGCATCACATCCCAGAGTATCAAACACACAAAGAAACAGGGCAACATGACATAGAATGAAGAGCCCAACAGTTCAGTTGAAACAGGTACACATGTAGTAATAGCAGAAAGGGCATTAGAGTAGTTATTAAAATTGTATTGAAATTAAGTAGAGAGGTGGAATATATTTTTAACAGGAAATTCTATAGCTGGCAACTACAATTTATGGTCTGAAATGAAAAGCACACTGGATTTAAGAAAGGATTCGTGAACTAGAAGGAATAGCAGTAGAAACTAACACAAATCATGAAAAGAAAAATGAATTTAAAAAGTAAAGATGATCATTGAGAAAGCTTTAAACATCTGTCAATATTAAGCATTCATCAATATAGGCAAATGGACTTCCTGAAGAGGGTGGAGTTGAAAAGAAGTTAAGAAAAATATATAAAACAATAATGGATGAAAGCTTCCTAAAATTCGTGGAAACCATGAACCCCAAATATCACAGAAAAGTAATGTATTTTAAGAACAAAAAAAATGAAGAAAACTACAACAAGCAATATCATAAATTGATCAAAACCAGTTATAAAAGGAAAATCTTTTTAAAAGTTAAAAGAGGAAAAATTAAAACCATGTTAACTTCAGAGGTCTAAGTATAAAGATGGTACCAGATATCTCATCAGGAATGTTACAAACAACAAGTTTGCCATAGCTTTAAAATACCAAGAAAAGAAAACTGTCATCACAAAATTCATTTCCTGACCCAAATATCTTTCAAAAATGCAGATGAGCAAAAATAGATTGGAAGGAAAAAAATAAAATCGTCTCACTTCGCACACATACAACTTAAAGCATTAATAAATTAATTCAGCAAATTTGCAGGATTTATCTAAACAGACAAAAATTACTCCTGTCAGCAATGAATGATCTGAAAATTAATAAAAACCATTCACAATAGCACCTATAAGAGTACTATAGATAGGAATACTTTTATTTTAGAAGGTGAAATACCCTGAAAATTACATAACATTGCTTGAAGAGATTAATGAAGACCTAAATAAATGGAAATACATCGTGTGTCCATGGTTGAAAGATATAATACAGTTAAGATCAAAAGAAATACAACTCAAGGCAAACTACAGAGTCAATGCAAATCTTTCAAAATTCCAGTGGCCTTTTTGCAGAAATGGAAAAGTAGAACTTTATATTTACAAGAAACTGCTAGTACCCACAAAAAGCATATAGGCTCAGGAGATCTGGACAGAAACACAACCAACATTTGTAAGAAACTTAACAAACCGTGGTGAGAATGAAGACATGCAGAAGGAGAGGACAGTGACGTGAAGCAGGCCCTAGGGGTCACTTGCTCCTCCCAAGCCTGATCTGGACTGGCGTGGGACTACCTGAAGCCTTGGTTCACCACTTTCTGAGCGTATGCGTTCATTCTCTAGGAAGATATAAGTAAGATGTATTAGGGGGTGATGCACAGACCTCAATGGAGAAGTGGTGATACAAAGTTGTGCCCTGTGTTACCTCCCCAAGGAACCACAGATTCTGATTCTGAAGCACTTTGGGACCCTAAGTTTCCATTTAGGCACTGGCCCCTCTGTACTACATTGGCGATGGCTAACATCCACCATATGTCAACAGAATGTGTATGAGTGGGCAGATGGCAAAAAAAGTATAGGCCACAGAAAATGCAAAATGACATAGGACCCTGAAGAGTTCACCTCACTTAGTACTTGATCTATAATATCCCAGCTCCCTTTTCCTGGTTCCTCCCCAAATCCTCCAAGCTCTAATTCTGTCCCTGTTCTTATATTCCTGTGTCAAAATACACGACTCTTCCTCTTCCGTCCTCTGAGCCTTCGCTAGAGCTTTCTCTCTAGGCTGCAGGAAAAGGATGAATAAGAATGGGAGAGCAGGCGTGACCTTTTAAGGCAATCCAGTGGGTGATTTTTTTTTTTACTTCCAGGACACTCCAGCCAGGGTACCTGCTATCTCAGCATCCCAAGGCACAGACAAGAAAGGTGTCATCCCCTTAGTTTACATGTGTATCTTTGTGGCCTGGGTCATGGCATGGTTTTACCAAGAGACAGGGGGCCTTAGAGACGGGTGTTTGGGAGTCATTAGCAAAGGGAAAACTGAGATTGCTCCTTGTGACCCCTCTTCTCCTTTTAGGTCCCATTCACGAGGCCTGGTCCCAGGGACCGTTGAGTGACGACTTGAGCCGACATATGGCAAAGGTGCACGCTTCACACACACAGCTTGGGCCACATACCATGGTGACCAATGTCAGCATCTACAGCTGGACCAAAAGGAGGAGTTGTGACTATGGCTTAGCCAAGCAGGATCTTCGCAGTCAAAACTGATTGTGGGGAGCACTGGCCCTTCCAAGATAGGGAAGGAAAGTTCTAACCTGGATGCTGGTTGTCCCTCTATGCTCACTCAGGGTCAAGTGGAAATCCACGGTGCTCACATGGAGAGAGTGAGCAAGAGCCTGGGGTTTAGGATAAAATTTGCTTTCAGGTCCTGGTTTTGCCACCCACTGGTTGGTCACCTTGGCCAATTTGTCTTTTAGCATTTATATTTCCATTCCCTCATCTAAGAGCCCCGAAAAATAATACCTACATGTAGTCATTGTTCAGAGAATTAATTATAGCAATTTTCAGAGTGCCTGATTCAGTAAGAATTGCTCAATATATCTATGGATATATTTTAGAATTCTTTTATCTTTCTGCCAAATTAACACTTTGAAAGTGACCTCACATGCATTGTTTCACTCAAGTTAATGTTTCTAACATTTCTGCTTTCTAGGGACCCTTTCTTCTTTGCATTCTCCAAAAATCTCATTTGCCAATTTTATTCTGCTCCTTCACCATCCCTCATTAAGCCAGTTTCCCCCTACTGAGGCACTTTCCCAGTGACACTCAGTTTAGTCCATCACCACTGTGTTCCATGGCTGTGTGTTCACTTTCCTTAACACAAGTATCCCCTTCTGCTCAGAAGTTCTCAAAACCGAGATCTCAGTCCTTCATATCCGCTCATCTGGGCCATGTTCATCCTTTCCGTCTGTCCCTCTCCATGTCCCTTCCTGGGGCTGCTGAGGCTGCCTGGTGCTCATCTGTCAGCGGGGCCCTCTTCTGAGATATGAGGAGACACATGCCCTTGGGAGGAGGTGACAATTGCATGGGATAACAAGCACCAGTCTGGCTCCATGGATAGGTCTCGTGGAAGGAATTCGGTGAGTGCTGGGGATATGTGGTCCCTGACACGTGCTATGACAACTTGTACTTAGTCCTCTTCTTTATGGTCTCTCTTTTACTTCTTGGAGTCTCACGACCCCAGCAAAGACACACCACACCGATTCACATGTTCTCTCCTGCTTGCTTCCTCTGGAGTCCTTGAACAAGGCTCCAGGCAAGAGTTTACAGTCAAGGGTAGAGTGAATGCTTGCTGTTTTCTTCTCCTTCACCTGGTGATTTCTGCCTCCTGTCATTTGTTTCTCCCCACATCTTCTCTCTCTCTCACTCTTCTCACGTATCTAAATTTTTGTCAATGTCAACTGACCAGAATACTGATTCTAATGTTGCACTTCATATCTTCCAAATCTCTATGTAATAATTTCATCCATTAGATTATTATGTAGATATATCCATCTGTGTCATTTGTCACATACATTTGGTATATATATTGTATAGAGCATATTCCAAATAGAATATATTTTTATGCAATTTTGTAAATTCCTCAGATTTACTTTTCATTCCCAGCTTTTTACTCTCATGAGATAGTTTTTATAAGGTTGATTTTGATTTTTAAAATCTCCTCACCCCCCAAAATTCAGTTTATACCAGTGTGATTTTCTTGCCTTTATCTGATATACATGGGAGATATCTGTGTTTATTAATCACACATTTCTTTAATATGCATGTCAATTAGGAGAACTTTTGTCTCCTGGCAATATTATGATTACTGCTTAATGCAAGAAAGACCAACCCCAAAGAAAATATCAAAGCATCTCTACTGGTTTCACTTAACCCCTGGGACTTTCTTGTCCGAGGCCATTTGTCTTATTTGATGTCTCTCTTCAGTAAAAGATCAAATCACAGTAGAGTCCTGCATAGTAATGGATTCTGTTGACTGTAGTTTGCTTTCAGATCTGGGTTTCAAGACTTTCCTTAGAATGACGATCTCTCCCAAGCTGGAGGGTGATGCTTCTGAAGTCTTAGCTGACAACACACATGGGTGTCAAGTCATTGGCCACGTGGATGCCTCCAATGTCCAGAAACAGAAGATTCTAAAAATAAAGTGTCCTTTCAGGAAGTGGAGATTAGCATGCAGATTCCTTGGCCTTCAAGCTCATGATACAGAGGTCGTCACATCTGTGGGTCTTAGATGCACTCATTCCTTATTTCTCTCTGTATGAGTTCATTCTCCCAATGCTATTTCTCTGTCCCATTCTCTCCAACAGTTGCTATAACCTCTGACTGGTCCCACCTCTGTGTTCCATGGGCTGCCACCCAGACAGGCTCTTTCATCTCCATCTATTTGCTCTCTGGACTCTGCCCTCTTCCCACTGCTGCCATCCTGATAGTCCCCCTCACAGCCACAGAGAGCCCAGTCCCACTGGCCTCACTCAAGGAACATATTTTAAGCTGCTCATCACGTGGCACTTTCTCTGAAATCACACACTTTCTTGGCTTATTTGCTTTTCCAACCCTTCATCACCAACTCTAGAGCTTCTTTCTCCAGGGAGCATTGCTTTCATATATCACTTGCTCATAGATTTTCCTCCAGGGTCTGCTTTGGAGTAACCCAACTGAGTCAGCCCTTAATCCTCTCCTTGCACATGTGAAAGGGAAGTATGAAAACGGAGCACAAAGGACCCTGATTGGAAACCAAATTGCAGCCTGGGTCACACGTGGGAGTTCACTCCAAGCCTCCAGTCAGGATTGTCTGTAGACACAGAGGTGCAGTCTTCTGCCAATGTAAACGGAGTTTCCAGGGACTCAGGGTCTGCACCTCATGGAGCTTATATAAGCTGACTTTGACTGGAGGGCATTTTTGGCACCCTGCATGGGAGTCAGTCCCTAAGTGGACGCAGAGGGCAAACCAGCAAAACTGCATAGATCATGGGGTGCATTCTAACCTCTCTTTTTTTTTTCTTTTTTTTTTTTTTTGAGTTGGAGTCTCACTCTGTCGCCTAGGCTGGAGTGCAGTGGCATGCTCATAGTCACCCCAGCATAGACCTGCTGAGCTCTGGCAATCCTTTCCACCTCAGCCTTTCAAGTAGCTGGAACCACAGGCGTGTGTGCTACCACACTTGGCTAGTTTTTTATTTTATTGTACAGACGAGGTGTCGCCAAGTTTCCCAGGCTGGTCTCAAACCCGTGGGCTCGGGCATTTCTCTCACCTTGGCCTCCCAAAGTGCTGGGATTACAGGCTGAGCCACCGAGCCCTGTCTAGCCTCTCATTTTTAATCTTGTTTCTACAAGTTCAGTCCAAAGTCTAAAATATAACTAAAGTAAATTTTGAGGAGGGAATATAAGACAGCAATTTATGTTGTGGCATGCTCACCTTGGCTGTCTCTACTACTCCTGATGTACAAGCTTGGATGTGCATAGACACTGAGGTCAAGTAGTGTCACTGGGCACATTTGGGCATTGACACCAAATGCCTGCCATCAAATCCCAAAGTACCAAACAGGCAAAGATGCAGAACCACACAACACATAGTGAAGAATCTAACAATTCAGTTGAAACTGACACACATGTTAGAAATGACAAAAAAGGCCATTAGAGCAGTTATTATAATTGTATTTCAATTAAGGGAGGATGTGGAAGATATTTTTTAAATATCAAATTCTATAGATGACAACTACAATGTCTAGTATGAAATGAATAAATACACTGGATTAAACGTTCAGAAGAACAAATTAAGGAACTAGAAGAAATATGGATAGAAACTAGCACAAGTAAAACACAGACCAAAATGAATTTAAAAAATTAAACAATCAAGGGTAAAGTTTTAGCCAACGTATGATATGGGCAAATAGAATCTCTGAAG
>NW_007261616.1:0-8787 GCF_000164805.1 Carlito syrichta | reverse complement strand
AAAAGATAGGCCAGAAAGTGTCTTGCTATCCCATCCCTGAGGGAGACTCCTCGTGTTGTGTGTTAGGGGTGGTGGTGGTGAAGGTGGTGGCGATTATTATTATTTGGAGGTGGAATCCCACTCTGTTGCCCAGGCTGGAGGACAGGGGAATGCTCGTGGCTACTGTTAACTCCACCTACGGGATTCACGATCCTCCTGCCTCAACCCACCGAGTGACTGGAACCCCAGGCCTGCACCACCTCTCCCAGCTAATCTTTGGCTTAATTTTTGATGGCCAAGACGAGATCTAGCCCCTTGTCCTGGACTGGTGTCAAACCCACAGGCTCAGGCCATCCACTCGACTGGGCCTCTAAAGGGCCTGGATGCCAGGCTGAGGCCCCGATCCCGGACTGTGGTTGTGGTGGTGGTTGGTATTCCTATTCTGATTCTGAGGCCCGCTCTGTCACCCAGGTCATAGTGCAGGGGCCAGCTCTTGGCCGCCACGTTTTCCACAGGCTGGGCTCTGGCGATCCTCCCTCTGTGGCCTCCCAAGTGTCCCTAAAGACAGGCGTGTACCAACATGTTTGGCTAATCTTTTTGGCTTCTTGTAGAGATGAAATCTCACCAAGGTGCCTGGGCATGTCTTGAATCCAGAGGTTCAGGCCATCCTCTTGTCTTGAGCTCCCATAACACCAGGATGACAGGCCTGGGTTGGCCATGGCATTGCCAGTCTGCCTTGACCACTCTGTGTTTGATGGTGGCTCTACCTCTGGGCCCTCTGTTCCATGAGCTCAGACACGTCTTTTCTGTAGGGCATGAGTGTGGAGGGTGGAGGCAGGCGTTCTGGGGTGCGTGACTGAAGGAACAGCAGGGATGTGCCAATGGCAACCTTTGAAATGACATGCCAGAAGGTGTCTTTTCCTCTCCCAACCCTGAGAGTGACTCCTTGTGCTGGGATGCAGGGATGGTTGTGGTGTTGGTGGTGGTGATTTTTATTATTTGGAGTCAGAATCCTGCTGTGTTGCCCAGGGCCATGCTCACAGCCACTGCAAACTCCACCTGCTGAGCTAAGTTGAACCTCACATCTTGGCCCCCAATTGGCTGGAACCAGAGGCCTGCGCCACTACACCCAACTAATCTTTAGATTTATTTCTGATGTTTGAGATGAGATCTCACCCCATGTCCCAGGCTGATGTCAAACCTGCAGCCTCAGGTCATCCACATGCCTGGGTCTCTAAAGGGTCAGGATGCCAGGCTGAGTCCCTGAGCCCAGCCTGTGGTTGTGGTGGTGGTTGGTATTACTATTATTATTTTTTACTTATTTTTGAGTTGGAGTCTCACTCTGTCACCCAGACTGGAGCCTTGACCTGCTGTGCTCTGACAATTCTTCCACTCAGCCTTCCAAGTAGCTGGAACTACAGGCACACGCTACCACACTCGGCAAATTTTTTTATTTATTGTAGAGATGATGTCTTGCCAAGTTGCCCAGGCAGGTCTCGAACCTGCGAAGTCAGGCAATCCACTCACCTCAGCCTCCCAAGTCACGGGATTACAGGCTAAGCCACCAAGCCTGTCCTGTGGTTGGTATTATTAATCTGAGTCTGAGTCCTGCTCTGTCACCTAAACTGGAGCACAGGGGCCTGCATTTGACCATCATGGCCTCCACAGGCTGGGCTTCACTGATCCTCCCAACATGGCCTCCCGAGTGTCCAGAACGACAGGCATATGCCACCGTGCTGGACTCATTTTTTGATTTCTTGTAGAGACGAGGTCTTGTCAAGGTGCCTGGGGTTGTCTCGAACCCGGAGGCTCAGGCCATCCTCTTGCCTCAGCCTCCCAGAGTGCTGGGATGACATGTGTGAACCCCCATGCCTGGCCTTCGCAACTCATCGGGGCCCCATCGTGAGACCCACTCCCTTCCAAAGCCCAGGGACCCCAGTGAAGGTGGCCAGATTTAATAGTTGAACCAACCCTAGTGGGAGTGCCTGGCTCAGGGGTATTTCTCCACCCAGGCACCCACCCCTCTGCCTGCCTTTTTCCCCAGGTTTGGCACACTCACAACTCCCAGGGGCCACCTCAGGGAAAGGGAGGGCATAACTGTCAAAAGTCAGGAGACTGTGCATGGCCAGGTGACTCACACCTGTCTCCTTGGCACTCTGAGAACCTGAGACAGGAAGATGTCCAGAGCCCTGGAGCTTGAGGCCAGGTTTGACACCATTACATGCCCCCAACTCTACCCCAAGCAAAATCCATAAAACCTTGGGTGAGGGCAGTCCTCGGTGGAGGTATCGTCTCCAGTCCAGAGTTCAAGACAAGGCAGGAAGTCTAGGATGTCAACCAAATGGAAAGCCCGAGATCACAGCAGTTTGGGAGGCTAAGGCCGAGAGGATGCATCGAGTTGAGTGATTTGAGAGCAGCCTGGGCAACTTAGTAAGGGGAGAAAAGAAAGAAAGAAATAAAGAAAGAAAGAGGGAGAGAATGAGAGAAAGAAATCCATTCCATTCTCCTGCAAACCTGCCCTGAGGCCTTCCCCCCAAAAACCACTCATGTGAGGGTCACCCAAGCTCAGCATCTTCCAGCCCCAAACCCCCCAATGGCTGCCCTTGCTTTGGTGTGGAAATTCCTGAGGCTTCCTGGCCTGGTTCCTGCTGGCTATCCTCTCCGAGGTGAGAAATACACTCCAGGCAGGCTGACCATCTGACTCAGCAACAAGGACCTTATGCCAAGAAAGGCCAGGGACACATCCCTCACCAGGGTACATTTCTGCCCCTTCCAATTCCAATTTTTCCTGGCTCTAAAGCCAGTCGCCCTGTGAACTAACCACACGCAGTTGAGAATCTGTGTTCGATTCTGATGTTTTTAGAGACAGAGCTCATTTTGTTGGTTTCTTGCAAAGATGAGGTCTCGCCAAAGTGCCCGGGCTTGTCTCAAACCCAGAGGCTCTTTCCGTCTTCTTCCCTGGGCTTCCCAAAGTGCTGGGGCAAGAGGCATGAGCCCCCATGACCAGCCTTCACACACCTCTCTGGGTACCACCACGAGACCCATTTCCTTGAGATGACCCAGGACCCCAGAGCGAGCAGCTGAAGTCGTCCACCAAGCCTAACCCAGAGGAGCACCTGGGTCAGGGGCATCTCTCCACCAGAGTGCTCAGCTCTCCACCCACCTCGTTCATCACAGTGGACCTGCTCACTCCTCCAAGTGGCTGTCTTCCAGATGGGAGGGCATGACTCTCAAGCCTTCATGTGATGGCTGGGCGACTCATGCCTGTCTCCTCATCACTCGGGGAGACTGAGATGGGAAGATGGCCTGAGCCCGGGAGTTTGATACCAGGCAAGACACCATAGCAATCCCCCACCTCGACCACAAACAAAATCCAGAAAATCTTGGGTGAGTGCAGGCCTTGGAGGGAGGATTGCCTCCAGCCAAGAGTTCAAGATCAGGCAGGAAGACCAGGATGTCGACCAAATAGAAAGCCTCTGATGCCATCAGTTTGGGAGGCCCAGGCCAAAAGGTTGACCGAAGTTGGGTGGTTTGAGAGCAGTCAGGGCAACCTAGTGAGGAAAGAAAGAAAGAAAGAAAGAAAGAAAGAAAGAAAGAAAGAAAGAAAGAAGGAAGGAAGGAAGGAAGGAAGGAAGGAAGGAAGGAAGGAAGGAAGAAGGAAGGAAAGAAAGAAAGGATGAAAGAAAGGAAGGAAGGAAAGAAAGAAAGAAACCTATTCTCCTTAAAACCTTCTGCCCTCAGTCCTTCCCCTCCTGGTCCCCCCACATGTGAGGTTCCCATAAGCTCTGCATCTACAGCTCCAACCTCCCCCAATTGCTGACCCCGCATTGTTGTGGGAGTTCCCAAGGCTCCCTTGCCAGGTTCTTGCCAGTTCACCTCTCTGAGGTGAGAAATGTGACCCAGGCAGGCCGACCCTCCGACTCGGCAACAAGGACCTTCTGCCAAGAAATTACAGAGACACATCTCTCACCCACGGACACTTCTTCCCCCTAATCCCATTTTTCCTGTCTCTAAAGCCAGTTGCCCTGTGAACACGCCACACACAGTTGAGAATGTTTACGATTCTGAATTTTTTGTGGACAGGGTCTGGCTCTGTGGCCCAGGCTGGAGTCCGGAGACACTATCGCCATTAATCGCCAGCCTTGAAATCACAGGCTCTGGTGAACCACCCGCCTCAGCCTCTGGAATTGCCAGCATGGTGGGAACCTCGACTTCAGAGTGCCGAGATGGGGTCTCCCTGTGTGGCCCAGGCTGGATTTGTGCTTCTGGTCTCCAGCCATCCTCCTGCCTCAGCCTCCCAGAGCACTAGGATTCCAGGTGTAGGACAACACACCAGGCCTTCTGGTCCATTTTCGATGAAGGTTTGTGACTGGGCTTAGGACTCAGCCTCATCATCCCAGCCCTTTGTGAGGCAGATTCCAGGGGCTGGCCTGAGCCCACAGGCTGAGATCCACCCAAGCACCTCAGCAAGGCCTCGTTTCTACCATCTATCCCAAATGAACTGTGTGTGGTGGAGCCCATCTCTTGTTCTGGTTCTTCTGAAGGCTGTGGAAAGGTTAGAGGGTGTCTGACAGGCCAAGGCTATGGTGACCAGTACCAAGACACTGCCCTCCAGCCTGGGTGATGGAATGAGACTCTGACTCAAAGAAAAAAAGGTAAAAAGGAAAAAAAGAAGAGCATCCATTTGTGTATGGAGTTGGGATCATTGTGAACAGACAAGATCATTTCAGAAGGAGGACACAATCTTGGGCCTAGAGTTCCTGAAAGATGGTGGATTGGCAGTCATTCTGGCTGTGCCTTAGGGAGACCAAGGTGGGAAACTGCTGAAGGCTGAGATTTCGAGTACAGCCTGGGCTATGAAGCTAGATCTCATCGCTTCCCGGAATGATAACACTCCAGTCACGTGGGGTGGCGCCTGCAATCTCAGCTACACTGGATGATGTGGCCTCCATTCCAGGGTGGGCCTTTGCACTACCTCCACTGATAGCATGTGCAAGACCTGTCCAGGCACCATTGCTAACGACTGCGAGCCACATGTCATGGGAGGTCAAGGCGGGAGGCTCCCTGATATCCGGGGTTGTAAACCAGCCTGGGTGATGTGGCCAGACCTTGTCTCAGCGAGAGGTCCTCTAAATCAAGTCAGGCGTGGTGGCCCCTGGAGACCCAGCTGCTTGGGGGCCGAGGCAGGAGGACCACCTGAGCCCTGCAGATTGAGGCCCCAGGATACACGTTCATGCCTCCATGCCCCAGTCCAGGTGACAGAGACACGTCCCATGTGTGTCATGATGGGCATCCACAGCTTGTCAGGGAAAGGTCTACGTTGGCAGCGGACGATGGAGAGATAGGGAGAGGTAGACACCCTCACCCCCGTACGTGGCAGATAGAGCAACCAAAACGTGGACTGGCCACAGCATTGCCGGACTGCCTTGATCGCTCTGTGCCCTATGACCACCCTAACTCTGAGTTGTCTGTTCCATGAGCTCACACGCATCTTTCCCATGGGGCACGAGGGTGGAGTGGGAGGCATGTCTTCTGGGACTCATTGCCGAAGATGTGGGATGAATGTGTCCAGTGGCCACCTGTGAAACTTCCCATGAACGAAAGACAGGAAAGTGTCTTTTCTCCTCCCATCCCTGAGGATGACTCTTCGGGCTAGGTGGCAGGGTTGGTGGGAGTGACAGTGGAGGTGATTATTATTATTTGGAGTCAGAGGCCTGCGTCACCATACCTGGCTAGTCTACGGATATATTTTTGATGGCCGAGTCCCGGTCTAGCCCAGTGTCCTGGGCTGGTCACGAACCCACAGATTCAGGCTATTTCCACTCGCCTCAGCCTCCGAAGGGCTGGGATGGCAGACCCCTGAGCTCAGCCTGTGATTGTGGTGGTGGTGGTTGCTGTTATTATTCTGAGTTGCAGTCCCGCTTTGTCACCCGGGCTGGAGCACAGGGGCCTGCTCTTGGCCACTGCGGCCTCCACCACCTGGGCTCAGGCTTTTCCAAGTGGGTGGAAGGACAGGTGTGTGCCACCACACTCAGCTCATTTTGTAGGTTTCTTATAGAGAAGAGGTCTCACCAAGATGCCCGTGCTGGTCTCGTATGTGGATCTATGGTCATCCTCTTGCCTTGGCCTCCCAAAGTGCCAGGGTGACACACGTGAGCCCTTACACATGGCCTTCACACCCCTCCTGGGACCCCACTGTGAGACCCACTCCCCTCAGATGACCCAGGACCACTGAGAGGGGAGCTGGAGTCACCTGCCGAGTTTGCACCGTGGGAGCACCTGGCACTGGGACATGTCTGCACCAGGGCACCCAGACCTTTTCCCACCTCATTTCCCAGGGTGCACCCGCTCACTCCTCCCAGGGGTCAACTCATGCAAAGGAGGGCATGACTCTCAAACATTCTGGGAGGGATACAGCCGGGTGACTCTCGGCACTCGGGGAGGCTGAGAAGAAAAGATGGCTGGAGCTCAGAAGCTTGAGACCAGGCTGGAAGCCATAGCAAGCCGGCATCTTGACCCCAAGCAAAACCCAGAAAACCATGGGTGAGGGAAGGCCTCTGTGGGAGGATGGCCTCTGGCCCAGAGTTCAAGACCAGGCAGGAAGACCAGGATGTTGACCAAATTGAAAGACTGTGATCGCAGCAGTTTGGGAGGCCAAGGCTGAGAGGATGGCTAAATTTGGGACGTTTGAGAGCAGCTTGGGCAGTCTAGTGAGGAAAGAGAAAGAAAGAACGAAAGAAAGAAAGAAAGAAAGAAAGAAAGAAAGAAAGAAAGAAAGAAAGAAAGAAAGACAGGAAGGAAGAAATGAAGGAAGGAAAAAGGAAAGAAAGAGACAAAGGAAAGAAAGAAAGAAATCCATTCTCCTGCAAACCTTCTGCCCTCAGTCCTTCCCTCCCACCAACCCCACATGTTGGGGTCCCCCAAGCTTGGCAACTTCCAGCCTCACCCCCAATGGCTGTTCCCACATTGGTGTGGAAGTTCCCAGGCTCCCTGGCCTGGTTCCTGGGGGCTCTCCACTACGAGGTGAGAAACGTGCCCCAGGCAGGGCCACCCTCTGACTCAGCAACAAGGACCTTCCACCAAGAAAGGCCAGGGACACATCTCTCACCCGGGAAAGTTTCTTCCCCCCTTTCCCATTTTTCATTGCTGTAAAGTAAGTCGACCTGGGAAAGCACTTGAGAATTTGTGTACGATTCTGCTGTTTTCGGAGACAGGGTCTGGCTCTGTGAACCTGGCTGGGGGCCGGGGACAGGACCGTGACTTACCGCCAGCCTCAAAATCACGGGCTTTGGTGATTCTCCTGCCTCAGACTCTGGAGTGGTTGGCACGACAGGCACCTTGACTCCAGAACCTCTGTTTGGATGGGTGCAGAGACGGGATCGCCCTCCATGTCCCGGGCTGGGCTTGGGCTACTGTGCTCCAGCCATCCTTCCTCCACGACCTACCAGAGCACTGAGATTACAGTAATGGGCCACCACACCAGGTCTTCTGGTTCATTTTCAACAAGGGATTGAGGCTGGGCTCAGCGACTCAGCCTCATCATCCCAGTGCTTTGGGAGAATGAGGCCAGCAGCCAGCCTGAAACCATAGGCCATGACCCTCTTGGGCACCTCTGCAAGACCTTGCCTTTACCCTCTATCCCAAAGAAACCGGGTGTGGTGGCACATGTCTGTCATTCCGGATCCTCAGAAGACTGGGCAAAGGCTAGCCAGAGCCTGGTGGGCTGAGGCTGTGGTGGCCGGGAGCGAACCACCACCCTCCAGTCTTTGTGATGGAGTGAGAATCCTACTGAAAGAAAAAAGAAAAAAACAAAAAAAGAGTATCCATTTGTGTATGGCATTGGGATCATCCTGAACAGACAGAGATCAATTGAGAAGGAGGCCCCAGCCTTGAGACTACAGTTCCCATAATATGGTGGATTGGCAGACAATCAGGCTATGGCTTTGGGAGGCCCAGGTGGGTGAACGCTGGAGCCCAGGAGTTCGAGATCAGCCTGGGCCATCCTCCCTGGAAGGCAAACAATGGAGTCGTGTGTGGTGGCACCCGCGGTGGTCCTGGCTACACGGGATGTGTTGCCCTCCATCCTGGGGCATTCCTTAGCATCGCCCCCACCAACAGAATGTGTGAGGCCAGCCGGGGCACCATGACTCACGGCCTTCAGACGAACTCTCTGGGTTGCTGAGGTGGGAGGCTGCCTGAGTACAGGGATAGGAGACCAGGCTGGGTGACGTGGCCAGACTTCATCACTGCGAGAAGTCCAAAAATCGAGTAAGGTGTGGTGGCGCCCAGAAACCTGGCTGTTCGGGTGCCGAGAAGGGAGGACCACCTGAGTCCCATAGGTCGAGGCCCTGGGAGCCACGCTAGTGCTGCTGTGCCCCAGTCCAGTCAACAGAGATTCCAGCGAAAAAAAAGATGCCTCCCACATGGGTCAAAATGGGTGTCCACGGCTCCCCAGGGAAAGGTCTGCATGAGTGGGAGACGATGCAGTGGTCGAGAGAGGAAGGAGTTCTCCTCTGGCCCGAAGGCAGCAGACCGGGTGACCAGAAGGTGGACTGGCCAAGACATTGTCAGACCACCTTGATCACTCTGACTGACAGCCACCCTAACTCAGGGCCTTCTGTTCCATGAGTTCACACACATCTTTGCTGTGGGGCATGAGTGTGGAGGGTGGTGTCATGCCTTCTAGGATGTATGGCTGAAGGCATGGGGTGGG
Organism: Carlito syrichta; assembly: GCF_000164805.1. Taxonomy (NCBI): domain Eukaryota; kingdom Metazoa; phylum Chordata; class Mammalia; order Primates; family Tarsiidae; genus Carlito; species Carlito syrichta. The sequence continues at coordinate 95 of NW_007261616.1, read as the reverse complement.
CTTGCTGGGGAGCCAGCTTTGAAACCTCTCACAAACAACAGTCGGAGAAGTGCCTTTTCCTCTCCAATCCCTGAGGATGACATTCTTGCACTGGG